>NC_056523.1:106151231-106254660 GCF_019175285.1 Sceloporus undulatus
TTTTCTAAGCGTCCCCAAAATGGCGCCCTCTGGAACAGAATTGGGACGGAATGGGAACGCGCGGTGGCGGCGGCGGCGGCGTTCTCCATGCAATAAAGTCGCATTTTGGCCCATCCGGCCCATTGGTTCCATGCACGCGCCCGCTCGCCCCCGTTAGAACGCCTGGGGGCCTTTAGGCCCCGTGTGATAAACTCATAGATAACCTAGTTGTGTGGTGGGGGAATCACAGCACACTTCCACTCTTTTTTGTTGTTTTTTTTGTGTGCTTCATGTCATTTCTGACAACCTTGTTGTTGTGGTCATTTCTGACTTGTGGCAACCCGAAGAGCCATCCTATTATGGGGTTCTCTTGGCAAGATTTGTTCAGAGGAGGTTCCATTGCCTTCCTGGAGGCTGAGAGAGTGGGCTGCTTAATACACCCAGTGGGTTTCATGGCCATGCTGGGAATTGAACTCTGGTCTCCAGCGTCTTAGTTCAATACTCAAACAAATATGCCACACTGACTATCCATTCCAATTAGCTGCCTGCGAGCCCAGTCCATAATATCTTATTTAGCTGCCCATGATACACATTCTAGGTACATCAGCTTCAACAGGAAGTATTTTATGCTTTTGTAATACTTCTCTCTGATTTTCTCAGACCTCATGACCAGAGCTTGGAAAAGTTACTTTCTGAACCACAGCGAACTACATTGGTAGTACTAAGTGTTAATTCTGGAAGCTGTCATTCAAAGAGCAGTTTGCAAAATTAACCTGGAAGACAGAGGCACTTATCTGGTAGGGGCAGCTTTTCCAATAGGCACACCTAGGCAATTGTGCATAGTGCCATTTGGCAAGAGATTTTCATATAGCCACTTTGATTAGGCGTCTAAATAAGATGGCAATTAAAAGTATTCCATAGCACTGAGCCATGGCAGTTAAAATGGTGTCATTGTGAAATGAAAGCCTAAGTGATCTGGTGTCAAAAAAATTTTGTAATTGAAGCATTAGGCTGGTTACTTGTTTCTAATAATGTAAATCAGAGGTGGGTAACCTGTTGCCCTCCAGATGTTGTTGAACCTCCATTCTCATCATCCCTTACCACTATCTAGGCTAGCCAGAGCCAGTGGACATTTCAGTCCGAGAGTACCAAGAGATCCCCATGTGTCCCCCAAGCCTAATATGAATGATTATTAAGTCAAGCCTGTGTCATAGGAAGAATAAGACAAACATGGCGATATTGCAAACTATTTAGAAGGTTATTTCCATCCACCAACTCCCCACTCACTCACCCCTTCTCAAAATGTTTTAAGTCATTCAAGTAAAAGTACCACAGAACTATACAGAACTATGAATAGACTCTACATCCCATTGGGTTTAAGTTTTCATAATTAAGAATAAGACTGAATAAAGGCTGCTTCCTAAATATTAGCATTTCCTTTTTGCTATTTATTTTAAAAGCTCACTTGTGATTTATACACTGACTATTACATTAAGTTTACTAAATTGGCTGATTTATCTAGGTATTCCATAAAAGTTTTCATTTTCAGAACAAGACATGCCTCCCAAAGGATCCTGCCTCCAGATCTGGATGTAAGAATAATAAAGTAGAAAATGGACCATTTAAAAAAGATTGATGCCTGACCAGCATGACAACTATATTGTATTTCTGAATGTCATATTTGTCATTTTAGTTGCACCTTCATTCCCATAATTAATCATTTGCAAAACTGGGAACCCATCAAACAAAATGCAGCCCCCCAACCACATAAAATGGCTTTCTAAATGCTTAAGCTCACCCCACCAAGGCAGACAACAAAAAAGGAGATGTTCAGACACTGCTACATATGGCAGAAGGGCTCCCTTTGGTTTCAAGGGACACAAGGTGTGAAGGCCTGGTATACTGCATTGTTGACTCTGATCACATCCAAATGATCCATGCGAAACTCTGGGGTTTGATGCAAGTTGACTGTGAGATATGTACAGCCATACCTTTTAGTCCAAATAGTTATCTCTTCAGCAACAGTTACATGGAAACTACAGGAAAAGAGATTCCATCTCAACATTAGGAAGAACTTCCTAACAGTAAGAGCTGTTTGATAGTGGGACACACTCCCTTGGAGTGTGGGGGTGTCTCCTTTGGAGGTCTTTAAACAAAGGCTGGATGGCCATCTGCTGGGAGTGCTTTGACTGTGTGCTTCTGCATGGCAGGGGGTTGGACTGGATGGCACTTGAGCTCCAACAATATGATGCTATGATTCTATGGGGTGGTACACACAGGCTGCGAAATGCCGCCCCTCTTTCCTGTGCCACATTGCTGCAGCAACCAAACAGAGTGGCAACACTGCACAGCAAAAGAGCCGGCTAGAGCTGCTCCTTTTTGCGGTGTGATAAAGGCTGCATTGCAGCCGTTATGATGCCATGTCCACCCAGAGGTGTGTGCGTGCTCTGGCACCCTTATGTCATGAGGCTGTGCCCTGTGTGGATGGGGTGCAGCCTTGTGATGTAATGGCGCTGATATTAGGGCTTGGCGCATATAGATGCTGTGCCATAGCAAGCCCTAATTTTGGCATCAGGGCATCACAAAATGCCCGTGTGTACTGCCCCTATGATGCTATGACATGGGAAGATAGCTTATTTTAGGTCAGACTACTCATCCATCCACCTCCTTATTGACTTGACAGCAGCTTTCTGGGGGAGGCAACAGAATCACTGCCCACAGCTCCTTCTACCAAAAACAAACCTATTCAGCTACCTAACCACCTTAGTTACGTAGCTAAGTATTGTCCCCTGGCCCACCACATCACACCTCACTTACAGGGCCTATCAAACTGAAGATCACTCTCAGGAGGGAGGGGTAAATGTCAGTCAGCTGCTTCCTGATTGATAGAGGAACAGACCCCTGTCACTCAAAGTGGCTGATGCCCAGCAAGTGAGGACTGGGAAGTTTTCACAGTCTCTAAACTAGTGAATATGTTTGGATCATGAATATGAGCCAGTCATACATGCATAATTCTAGGTTATGTGTTCGTAACTGCCTTAGTGAATTCTGGCCAGTCATATTCCCTTAACTCAAATGTCTTTCTGTCTTTTCTTTTTGAGTCAGCAGAACAAAGAAGAAACATGACTTACCATACGACTGTCCTCTGGCTGGTCATCATTCAGGAGAGAAGGAGTACTTGTGAGGGTGTATTTGTTCCCCTCTCTGAATACGCTGATTCTCTGTGCATTCAGTTTAGCTGATGGATAAAATCTAGATTCTGGGGTTTCATCAATCCCAAAGAAATGGCCTCTAGGTTCAAAGTTCCAGTGCCGAAAGCTATGGGGATATTCCACTTGTGGGATTTCAAGTTCCTGTCCATCTTCATAGACCTGCTTTAACAGGCGACCACTGTAAGCTGAGGAGATTTTGAATCTTACTTTTCGAGACCTTGCATCAAGCCTCTGGCTCAGTTTCTTCTCAAAATTATCCATAGATCCAGGTTTTTGATGCTGCTTCCCAGAAATTAGTTCAGCAAGGACAGTGCTGGAACTGGAAAAGAACTTGCTCACAGTCAGGTAGGCAATGTATAATTCAAAGGTTCTGTTGGCCCCTCTCACATTACGGTATAAGAGACACCTTGATATTAAACATTGATGGAACCTTGGAAAGGGAAACATATGCTGTAATGAAGTGTTAGAAGAAATTTGCTCAAATGAACCAGTTGGTTTATAATATATAGCAGTGTGTTATGTTTCAAGGAGAAACATTTAAAAACAATTGACAGCTAGTGGAAAAGCAACGGTATGTGCATAATATGCATCAGTTTCATAGTAAAAGGAATCATTTCAAACACACAATATCCGCACTTCCAAGTATTAACTGTTGTGCTGTGCCATTTCATCTTAGATAAATTAAATGAGTACATGGCAGAATATTAAACAGAAGGAATCAGTACTGAGCTAAATAATTTCTTTATTTTATCATAAAAGATAGCAAAAAACAAATAAATCTATAACTTGAATTCTATTAGTTAGTCCCAACTAGAGGAGACCCAGTCAATAATTAATTATTCAAAATTAAGTCAAAATGTTGTGAAATCCCATGGATTCAGAGGTTCTACTTGTTGAGAAATAGTACTGGCTCTCACAGGCAGAGCAATTAAATAGGCAGAAGTGAACAATAACCATAACATATCCCCACTACAAGAGTCTAGTGGAAAAAAGAAATAAGCTTAGTCTCATTTGAAAAACATCTATTTTACTTATTAATACTTATGCATAGTCAAATAAGAGGTTGAAGTCAGGAGAGAGAGAGGGAAGAGCAAACTGCTGAGGTTAGAGTGATACAGGAAGAGAGCGGGTGTATCTGCAGGCAAGCAAATGATCAATTAGTGAGCATAGTCATGCAAAGATTGCTAACACTACCCATGTTTTGTTGTTGTTGTTAACTGCCCTTGATTTGTGAAGTTGAAGGCTTTCATGGCCGGCATCCATGGTTGTTTGTAGGTTTTTCGGGCTATGTGGCCATGTTCTAGAAAGTTTTCTTCCTGACATTTAGCCAGCATCTGTGGCTGGCATCTTCAGATAATGCTTTGCCTGGAAAAAGTTGAGTGTATATATACTGTGTGAGCCTGGGAATACACATGCAGATCACTCCTGCATTCCCAGGCTCACACAGTATATATACACCTAACTTTCTCCAGGCAAAGCATTCTCTGAAGATGCCAGCCACAGATACTGGCGAAACATCAGGAAGAAAATTTTCTAGAGCATGGCCACATAGCCCGAAAAGCTCACAAAAAACCATGTCCTTGTTTTGACTTCATGGCAACCCTGTGGATGACAGCTCTCCAAGCCTCTCTGTCCCCAGCCTCTCTGTTCAGGTCCTGCTGGCCTAGGCCTGTATCTCCCTGATTGAATCTAGACATCTGGCATGTTTATATCTAGTCTAGGACCCATTTGTTTATCTTCTTGGCCATGCACTGTATCCTCAGCACTCTTTTCTAGCATCACATCTCAAATGAGCGGATTTTCTTTTCTTTCTTTCTTTCTTCCTTTTTTCTTTTTTTTTTCTTTTGGCCTTTTTCACTGTCCAGCTATCATGTACATACATTGTGATGGGGAATACAAACGCTTGGATTATCCTCCTTTTAGTGATCAGAGTTATGTCTTTATACTTTATGGTCCTGCCCATTTCTTTCATAGCTGCCCTTCCCAGTCCTAGTTTTCTTCTGATTTCTTGACCTGAGTTCAAACTAATGAAAATATTCAAGCCCATAGCTACAAGCTGATACCCACTTACTTGAGAATATTCTTCAAAGAAGAAACACAAAGTTACCAAGGCCTGAAACACATGGACCAAATAAAGCCCTTCTGGGCACTTTGGAGCCATCGCATTCAAGTGATGCATACACCCAAACTGCCTGGAAGTCTCTCTGAGGTCACCTAAGGTCACCTGAAGCCAGCCCAAAAGGAAGCGGTCAAAAGCCACTCCTGCCAATGGCCTGTTCAGGACCACGGCAACAGTCAGCTTCAGGACAGCTGCATCTTTGCCCCAACGATAATGCAAACACTGCCAATGTTAGAGTTCTAGGTATTTATGATTATCAAGAATATCTCACTCTCTGCAATGCTACAAATTTGAGGAATAACATAAAAATTCCTTTATAGGCAAAATTATTACTGGCAGAGGCAATGCTTTCATTTCCTTGGGGAAATAGGTTATCCAGATTTCCTTACTGGAGAGGGGGTGGAAGGTGAAGCCTTAATTTTAGTGATAAATCATTTACCTCACTTCAAAAGCTCTTCTTGTGTTTGTTTGGGGGTGAATGTTAAGCTATGAGAAGAGTCCATCAATTTACCCATGTTTTGATTTAACAAAGGCTGGTGATGTACTCCAAATTTCCTTGCCTTTGGGTGTATAGTACCAACCATACTTTTTTTGCTTTAAATGGAATGTTTTGTTTCCCAGTAGGGAATTTACTTCCTTTTTTGAAGCACAGGAATATGTAAGAAAAGAACCATAACTATATAGTGACCAGAATCATGCCAATAAACAAATCAACCATATAAAGCCTAAACTCACTGCACAAAGCAGACTAAGGCCCTATACAGACTGGCAAAAAGTGCCAGCCTGTGGGCAGGCTCAGGGCTCAGCATCCTCACACTGGATGACCTAACCCTGCCCCCAGGGCACCATTTTGGTGTACACCCGTCCATACAGTGTGTACCTTCATGACGCACCTCCGGCATTGCATTTAAGGGCTATCTAAGAGCTGTGAAAGTCTCCCAATCTGCACTTTCCCTGATTCAGCCATTGTCATCGAATGAGGTCCATCCCTCTGTTGCGTAGGAAGCAGCTGGCTGCTGTTTTCATCCCCTCTTTGGCAAGTGATCTCCAGCATGAGGGGAAATTGAGACAGGGATCCCATTTCTGCCTGTCGCACCAGATATCTCTCATGGGAGGGAATAGAAAAGGCAGTCTTCCACTTTCTGAGCAACAGGAAGACATAGCCCTATCATTTACAGCAGCTGCTACCTGGTAAATGGGGACTGGGGGGATTCATAGAATCATAGAATCATAGAGTTGGAAGAGACCGCAAGGGCCATCCAGTCCAACCCTGGCCATGCAGGAAATCACAATCAAAGCATCCCCAACAGATGGCCATCCAGCCTCTGTTTGAAGGACTCCAAGGAAGGAGACTCCACTACACTCCGAGGAAGTTTGTTCCACTGTCGAACAGCCCTTACTGTCAGGAAGTTCCTCCTAATGTTGAGGTTGAATCTTTTTTCCTGGAGCTTGCATCCATTGTTCCTGGTTCTGTTCTCTGGACCAACAGAAAACAAGCTTGCTCCCTCCTCAATATGACATCCCTTCAAGTATTTAAACAGGGCTATCATATCACCTCTTAACCTTCTCTTCTCCAGGCTAAACATCCCCAGCTCCCTAAGTCGTTCCTCACAGGGCATGGTTTCCAAACCCTTCACCATTTTAGTTGCCCTCCTTTGGACATGCTCCAGTTTCTCAATGTCCTTTTTTATTTGTGGTGCCCAGAACTGGACACAGTATTCCAGGTGGGGCCTGACCAAAGCAGAATAAAGTGGTACTATTACTTCACTTGATCTAGACACTATAATTCTATTGATGCAGCCTAAAATTGCATTGGCCTTGTTAGCTGCTGCATCACACTGTTGACTCATGTTCAACTTGTGGTCTACTTGGACTCCTAGATCCCTTTCACACATAGTCTCATTCAGCCAGGTGTTCCCCATCCTATATCTGTGCATTTCATTTTTCTGCCCTAAGTGCAGTACCTTACATTTCTCTGTTTTGAATTTTGTTAACTTTCACCCAGTTTTCTAGTCTGTTCAGGTCATTTTGGATCTTGATCCTGTCCTCTGGGGTATTAGCTGTTCCTCCTAATTTGGTGTCATCTGCAAATTTGATAAGTATGCTTCCAGTTCTGTCATCCAGGTCATTGATAAAGATGTTGAATAGCACTGGCCCCAGGACAGAGCCCTGTGGGACCCCACTGGTCACTTCCCTCCAGGATGAAAAGGAGCTATTGTTGAGCACCCTTTGGGTTCAGCCGGTCAACCAATTATAAATCCATGTAACAGTTACCTTGTCCAGACAACATTTTACAAGCTTGTTTGCAAGAATATCATGGGGAACTTTGTCAAAGGCCTTACTGAAATTAAGATATATTATATCCACAGCATTCCCTTCATCTACCAATCTGGTAATTTTATTAAAGAAAGAGATCAGATTTGTCTGACATGACTTCTTTCTCTGAAACCCATGTTAACCTTTTGTGATTATGGCATTGCTTTCTAGATGTTCACAGACTCTCTGTTTAACGATCTGCTCTAGAATCTTTCCTCGTATAGATGTCAGACTAACTGGACGATAATTGTTTGGATCCTCTTTTCCCCCCTTTTTGAAGATAGGGACAACGTTTGCCCTCCTCCAGTCTGCTGGGATTTCTCCTGTTCTCCAGGAGTTCTCAAAGATTATTGTCAAAGGCTCCAATATTACATTTGCCAAATCTTTTAATACCCTTGGATGTAGTTCATCTGGTCCTGGAGACTTATATTCGTTTAGGTTAAACAGGTATTCCTGTACTATCTCTTTCCTTATTCTGTGCTGAAATTCCCTTTTCTGTCCTCTGCTCCATTATCCTCAGGTTGAGTACCCTTTGCCTTTTCTGAGAAGACTGAGACAAAGAAGGTGTTGAGCAATTCTGCCTTTTCTCTGTCCCCTGTTAGTATTTTGCCATCTTCTGTACACAGTGGCCCTACCATTTCCTTCTTCCTTTTGCTGCAGACATATCCAAAAAAGCCCTTCTTGTTGTTCTTAATCTCTCTAGCAAGCCTCAGTTCATTCTGTGCTTTAGCTTTTCTGACTTTACCCCTACACAGGTGCACTATTTGAATTCCTCTTTGGTGATTTCCCCTTTTTTCCATTTCTTATACATGTTCCGTTTAAAACTTAGCTCAGTTGAAAGTTCCTTAGTCATCCATCCTGGCTTCTTGAGACATCTCCCATTTTTCTTTCTCATTGGAAGTGTCTGAAATTGTGCCTTCAGTATCTCCCTTTTAAGAAACTGCCATCCGTCTTGAACTCCCTTCTCTTTTAGTATTGCTGACCATGGGATCACCTCCAGTATTTCTTTAAGTTTACTAAAATTGGCTTTCCTAAAGTCTAGACTGCGTGTCTGACTATGCTTGGCTCTCCTTTCCACTGTATAACAAATTCCAGGAGTGCATGATCACTCCCACCTAAGGATCCCATCACTTGCACCCCATTAACCAAGTCATCCTTGTTGGTTAGGATCAGATCCAAATTAGCTGATCCCCTTGTTGCTTCTTTGACCTTTTGGACAATGAAATTGTTTCCAAGCCAAGTGAGGAATTTGCTAGACCTTGAGATTTGGCTGAGTTTGACTTCCAGCAAATATCAGGATAGTTGAAGTCACCCATCACTACTACATCTCTCCTTTCTGAGTGTTTGTTCATCTGTTCTGGAAAGACATCATCCAATTCCTCAGTCTGACTTGGGGGTCTGTAGTAGACTCCCACAATAACATCCCTGTGGCTTCCCTCCCCTTTAACTATTCACTATGTAGCATTGTAGTTACGGTGCTGAATAATGTACAAGTGTCATACAGGATTCTGGCCCTCACTGGATTGGTCCCCTAAGCATTCTTTTCATGCTTCCAATTAATGGACATTCCAGTAGGAGGAACTGTGTAGGAAACTTTGTGATGAGTTGTGCAATGAGTTTCAGAACACCACAACCACAATAGTTAGGCTGGTAACTATGTTAAGGATGTTGTTGTTTTGTTTGTTTACTTCCTTGTCCTCCTTCCAATTCTAGAAGTGTTGATACTATTTCCATCAGCTGGCTTGGGTGTTCTGGGAGTTCAAAAACTAATTTTTCCAAGTTCTTGTAGTTCTGGACAGCTCCCTACCACCATGATGCAGTGGTTTGGGTGTTGAACTAGGACTATGGAGACCAGGGTTTGAATCCCTATTCTGCCTCAAAAATCCACTAGGTGACCTTGGGCAAATCATACACACAGCCTCATATGAAAACAATGGCAAACCCCCTCTGAACCAATCTTGCCAAGAAAACTCTGTGACAGGTTCACCTTAGGGTCACCATAAGTTGGAAATGACTTGAAGACACACTACAACAATGTAATATCTAAAGGCAGCAGATCCCATCTGATCCTGAAAGTTAAGCAAGGTCAGCCCTGGTCAGTATTTGGATGGGAGACCATAGATGAATACCAGGTGCTGTAGGCTTTATTTCAAAGGAAGGAAATGGCAAAACCACCTCTGAGTATTCCTCGCCTAAGAAAGCTCTATGAAATTAATGGAGTCACCATAAATCAACAAGAGAGTCACACTCTCTCAACCTCAGAGGATGGCAGAGGCAAACACCCTCTGAAGAAACTTGCCAAGAAAAGCCTGTGAAAGGTTTGCCTTAAGGTTGCCATAAGTTGGAAATGACTTGAAGGCATGCAACACACACACACATCACATCCCACACTTGCTGTCCAACACTCAAACCATTGCACCACGCTGGTTCTGAAATATTCTCCAGGAAAAAAATCTAGTCACTGAGCTAATCTAACAGTTTGCTCAAGTGTTAGGAAACAAGGCTGCTTATTACATTGCAATTAGTACGATTTCTGTTCAATTAGAATTCCCCAGCATCCCAGCAGCTGGAACCTTGTGACGGATTCCCCATGGAGAAGCCTGCTGAAAGCTCCTTGAACAGTGACAACAAAAGCAAGTTGCGATGTGTGTTCTTTGGTGCATAAAATAATTTCTATGCCCATGAGAAGAATTGGGAACCAGATAATAAACTATTTTGTAAAATCTATAATGAACAAAAATCAAAAAGAGGAAGAATAAGGGTTTTGTATTCCTCCCACGCGTATATGGCAAAATTAAGCTAGTAGTGAAAGAGAAAAGAGGAGAAAAGATTTACAACTTGTATAGTTACAGAAGAGGGAGCACCTAACCTTGAAAAGAATAAGGAGATGGTGCAAACTAGCTAATGAAAGGCAATCAAAGGACAGCAGATGGATGTCTAGTTTCACAAGAGTTTCCAGAAAAAATAATGATCATCATTCCCTGTAATAGTGCTCAAGTGCATCAGTATTTATGAATTTGAAAAAGAAACAGAGCCATCAAAATAAAACAGTGATTTCTACAAATTTGAAAGGCTCCTTAGCTGCACAGACCTAATTTGTCAATTAAATGAAAAAGAATAAAATTAAAACCCTCAAAATGACTGGAACAGGATTTGTGAACTTCAGCCATATCACAAATGTTGAGAGCAGCTGAAAGCTGAGTATGTGTTTGAGTGGTAATGAAACTGGAAGAGGAGAGAGAAAGAACTTGTCTGCTCAAAGAAGATTCCCATGACATCAGGATGGCTGGGTTTTACTCAAATCATGCTACCTGTGCCCACTTGCACCATTAACCAGCCTGGACAACCTGGACTCCAAGTGTTCATTAAAAAAGAAAGCAAGTCTCTAGCTCATATAGAAGCTGAGATATGGAGCAAAAGAATCATTATCCTGTCAAAATTATTTTGCTTGAAATGAACCAGGTTGGCTGGGTTTTGCCAAAACTCTATTTATATCATTAGCTGGTTTCATGTAAAAAGCAAGGGAAAAATGCTCACACTACAATTCATTCAAGGTTCATGGATTCTGTTATTTTGACATTTAACGTTCTGTGAAGTCTGCTATTTTGGTATGATTAAAATTGCCAATATTATACATTTTTACGGCGGGGGGGGATCCAAGTTCCATTTCATCAGGGACAGCTTCTCTTGCCCCCTGATGTGGAAGGAAAAGAGCTGCACCATCCCAATATCATCCCCTTCTGTCCACCTCACTCTGTCTAATGGAGGGGCAAGCTCTGCATTTTATCTCCCACAGGCTTCTAAGAACTGAGATCAATCCTACCTCAAGTAAAAGAGGAACTCACACATATAAAAGGAGAGGATATATAGACATTTATTGAGGTAGATGATGTGAATCCAAGATTTTTGGAAAGTGGATTCAGACAATAATAGAGAAAAGATAAAAGGCCAAATCCAGATGAAAAACCAGAAAGGCCTAGTTTTTCCCGTCTTTTCCAATTTTATTTTATTTTAATTTTTTAAAAAGATTTACATTACTTTTTCCTCATTCTGGCATTTTCTCAGAGAGCTCCCAGTATTTACAAAGACTTTTCATTCCCATTCTCCTGGTCAATTTAAATTAATCCAGTATTAATTGATGAACCATATACACACCAATGGCAGGCTACTTAAAAGTTGCAAATAGATACCAGGCTTCCATTCACTTGCAGAAAACAGTGTTCCTTGTATGGTATTTCCAGTGAGCTTCATGGACATATCTAGGGGTTGGGACAAAGATGCATCCTAAAATGTTATATGAGTTCAGGCTTATAATTTTCAAACAGGAAAAATAACACCCAAATCATAAGCTTCAGGGGTTTGGAACAATTGCCTCTGTGGCCCAATATGATTCAGCTCTCCTCTCATAGCTATCTGTATGAAAGTATGAAAACTCAGGTAAGTAGCATCTTTTGTTTCCTGCATGCCAGGCTGCAAAGGCAACAAAAATACAGGGTTTGTGTGTTTATGGGTGGGAGGACAAGGAAGTAGCTTCAGGACTGTAATTTGTCGTATCTTGGAACAAGCACCCTACACAACCTATCCAGCAGGATCTTCCAAAACAAACTCAGCCAGGCTGTTATGATTTCCCTGAAGACAGGGGACTGTAGCATTTTATGAAATAATTTTACCTACATCCTCAAAGGACATACTGTGCGCATGACTTCCTGTCTATCCTTCCCATCCCCCTAGGGCTTTCTGCACAACTGAATGAGACTGAGATCAGTGTAATCCCACTTTATGGCATACCTGGCTCAACCAGTGACATTATGCTAACCATGGCAAATAACAAAACAGCATCCTTTCTCTTTCTCTGTACAAGAGATGGCTGGAGTGGCTGTTCTGTCAATGCTGTCAATGAAATAGTGTGATCCACTACACCTAAAGCAATAGTTTTGTCTGGGGCATGAGGACAGATTGTGTGGCGTACACAGCACAGTCTTCAAAAGAATGTAACAAAACCAGAGAGCCCCAAAGGAACACTCAAGAGGCTGCCATCCGTGCCCTACCACATCTTCCAGTTGAGACCATCATGTAAACCAATGCTCAGCCATACTGAAGGGGCTGTGTGAAAAACCCTGTAAAATCATTTACTTCCACGCAGAAATGAATGAATGTATCTGTGCAGAATAACATTTCAATGATCTCTCTACATTCAGGACAATGTTTGCACAGGAGCAGGTACCTGAATCTACCTAGTCATCCCAAACACTCTGGAGTGTAAAATCACTTTGAGCACATGGAGAGCAGCATAGGGACAGTCTGTGCAAATGCCACAATTTAGAATATGGAGAGGTTAATTTTGTGGATTATAGTTCCCAGAATCCTTCAACCAAGCTTTGCTGTACACATTATTTTTGTACTACAGTTGGCCCTTCTTATACATGGATTTTTATACACGGATTTAAGCATACACGGTTTGAAAATGTTCCAAAAAAGTATAAATTTACCTTGATTTCCCATTTTTTATTAGGGACACCATTTTGCTATGTCATTATATTTAATGGGACTTGAGCATACACGGATTTTGTTATACACGGGGGATCTTGGAACCAAACCCCAGCGTATAACAAGGATCCACTGTATATAGAAATGAATGAATGAATGAATGAATGAATGAACTATATAGAAATGAATGAATAACAGTTCAACTATAGGACTGAGACTTGGAACTTTATCACACCCGTTTTTGTCTCCATTATGGGTACGGAAAGTGGACGCTCATGTGCGTGCGTGACCTGTCAAAAATGGATTTTACCGCATGCCAAAGCGTCCTCCAAAAGGCCCTGTTCTGTCCCCCGGCACCAAGCCGTCCAGCTTCAGCGCTGAGGCGTGTGAAATGTTCTGGTCAGAAGTCTTCTGACCGAGCAAAATGGCGCCCATCAGCACTGAAGCGGGATGGCTTGGTGCCAGGGGACAGAACAGGGCCTTTTGGAGGATACTTTGGCGTGCTGTAAAATCCGGTTTTGACAGGTTATGCGCACACACACGAGCGTCCACTTTCCGTACCCATAACGGAGACAAAAATGGGTGCGATAAAGTTCTTGGTAATCCAGGCTCAAATTCTTACTGAGCCATAAACTGTTTGTGAACTTGCTTCCCCCCCCCCACCCCGCCTTCTGCCTGTCTTACCTCACTGGGTTGTTGTGAAAATAAAGTGGGGAGAAAGGGAACTGAAGTACAACAAATATTGATAATGATATGCAAATGTGAGAAGTATGAACCAAGAACATTTTAGATCATGTTTCTTTTCTTGAGTCTGCACTTAATTTTCCTGTCCTATGACCTCTTGCTTGCACGCAATAAAACAGGTCCATCGAAGCCCATCTTTTTGGACTAGACCTCTTCAACCTGATGTCCTTCAAATGTGCTGAACTACAACTCCATCATCTCCAGATATATGGCCAGTGATAGGGAAGGCTGCCAGTCCAATCAAGCATCTCCTCACCAGCATGTAAACTCTGGGGTTCCCCCCACACATCTGTATGTGTAGGGGCTTTCACTGTGACTTCAGTGTTGGATAAAATTGAGTGCCCTTTTCTCTCTGCCTGAATGAAATTGTTCCAGGTGATGGAGGCACAAACTTGCACTAGACCCACCATTTGTGTTCAAAAACACAAGGCTGCTCACCTGGTGCTCCCACCGATTATCCAGTAGCAGTATAATAAATAATAATAATAATAAAATTTTATTTATATGCCGCCCTTCCTACGATCAGGGCGGCTCACAACAAGTTAAAATACAAACAGATTAAAATACACAATACACAAATTAAAAAGAAAACACAATAAATCAACCCAACAGCAAAAAGCCCCATAGCCCAACCTCTTGGCCACGGAAGAGGAGGGAGGCCCACAGGATATTTATTCGGGGAATGCCTGTTGGAATAGGAAGGTTTTAAGATCCTTCCTAAATTGGGCCAGGGTCGTAGACGAGCGGAGCTCTGTGGGCAGCACATTTCAAAGGGCTGGGGCAGCTATGGAAAACGTCTTCCGAGTAGTGGAGACTAACCTGGCCCCAGGCACCTTCAGTAGCTGCTGCCCAGACGTTCTGAGGGTGCGAGGCGGAATGTACGGGGAGAGGCGGTCCTTTAGGTATCCTGGGCCTGTGTACTTCTGTGTATGCTTGTGTACTTCTATTATAAACAGGATTTTCCCTTATTTCATTCCCACCCACCATGCTCCATGGAACCTGAAAGTGAACTCAGCATGTGGGACTGCCTGGAAGCAAAGGAATTCAGCTTCCCAGGTCCAGTGGGAGCACTGTAGAACAGCATTGCTGGATCCTGGTGAGAGTTTTTCATCCCACCACCAAGCACACATCTTTGAATACCAAGCTATTTTTTAAATCTGATAGAGATTTAAAATCAATTTGTGATGTGTGTATAGAAGACTTGTGGAGCGTGGAATATGCTAAAGGGTGTTGTGCATGCAGGTGTAAGTCTGTCTGCATGGAAGCAAGCCTGTGAACACTTATGATCTCTAGATGATGAATAATCTAGCTAGTAAATAGTTATATAGTTTATTTAATAGTTGATAATTTATTCATAATTGATGGCTTGCTGAGGCTCTGCCATTCCTGCCACTGGGCTAGAGCCCATCCTAGTTTGGTAATTGTCCAAATATAGTCCAGGCAACCAGCCAAAGGCTTGTTGCTACACAGCTGATAGCAGAGATGCAGCACTAGTTAATGAGCAAGCAAAGTAATAGAGCAGTTTACAGGCCAGCACTTACTTTCCTTAGCAAAAGCTTTAAGTCCCAAACAAACCTCAGTCACTAGCTTCAGATTTGACAAGAGAATTCAGCAATATCCCAGTTAGTTAACCAATATCCAGAGTCAACAATACAGTCTATGTGTTCAGAAACATGTATTCAGAAACCAGGGTGGTTAGATAATCTGCAACAACTCCTGGATTTATGGACCAGCAGCTCAGTGCAGTGTCTGTCAAGAGTCCCTTTCCATATTCTGGAAGCAGCATGACAGGGATCCATGAGATAGTATCACATTGTGGGGTAAAGGTTGCAGGTAATAGCCCTTTAATGATATACGTGGCATGAGGCTATTAACATTGAATTAGTAGCTGGGGCTGCATGTGTAACTACAATTCAGGCACTCATCCAGCCCTGGGGTTTAAACAGAACAGTAAACAATATCTGCCACCCAGACCAAAGTCTATGTGAAGGGCTACATCCTCACCCCTTTTCATCCAGATGTTTCTCTGAACTTTCCCATTCAGCCTTCTCATTCCTTCTGTATCTACATCCACATCCACATGTCCATTTGGACACACCCCTATGGATGTATTCCCCTCTCCCATCCTCTGTGCAGTCATCTAGGGATTCCTGTGCTCTCTCCACGTAACTCACTAGTCCTCTCATGGCCTCATCTCTCTTCTGTCTGCCCCCTCTCTTTGTTCCTGCTTACTGCTTGCTTCCTCTACTTGACCCCATCCCAGTGTTCTCTTCCTTGCTCATCCTCTCCCACCAACCTTGTTCCTGCTGCACTGTCTTACTCCTTTCATTCTCTCTGCTAGCTCTCTGCCACGCATCTTGCCCTGGCATCATTTCACACCTTGCCCTTGGTCTCCCATCCTCTTGCCAGTCTCCTTCACTTTCTCTCTTCGCAGCCATTTCTCCCCATCCATCTTCACTTCCTCTGCTTCCTCTCACTATATCTGGCTTTCCCTTCTCTCTGCCTGTTATTCCTCCTGCCTGGGGCCCTTCCCATGCTCCAGATTTATTCTCCCAGCTTTCACACCAGCCACACACCTCTTCCCTCTCCTCGGATGCTTCCCTTTTGAGCTCCTCTCTACTTTTCCTTGGTCTGCTCCCTCCTTCTTCTCTCCAAGCTGCCCTTCTTCCCCAGTCTATTTCTGGGCTTCACAGAGTGCAGTTCAAGGCATTTAGGAGCCTCTGTGCATGTGGAGTTCACAGGGCAGATGGCAACAGGAACCTTGACACCTCCTATGATTTGCCACACTTTAGTCATTTTTTTAACATTTGTGCTTTATCAGGTTTTAGCTGTCTTTTGTTTTATCTTTGTTGTGAGCCATGATGGGTCCTATATCAGGAGAAAAGCAGCATAGTAATTAATTAGATTTTCATTGAGCGATTGATTGATTGATTGATTGATTGATTGATTGCATTATATCCTGCCTTTCTCCCAAAATGGGATCCTTTCTCCAAAAATGGAACTTACAATATTTTTTTAAACTTTTTTTATTTATAAAAGCATTTTATATACAAAAACAATAAAAAAAAAGCTTCAGGTTACTACATAGTATCAGAGAATATGTTGAAGTTTACAGATCAGTACTTCCAAAGTCACTTTAAAAACAATTCCCAAACACTATACCCATATGTTTCAATATTCTCTTTTTTTAATCACTTTCTCTTTTTACTTCCTGTTACCTCGAAGTGTATTCCCCCAAATTGTACAATTTCTTAAGTGTTATATTACAAATAAGTTGCTTATAGGTTATCATGTCTGCATTCTTATGTCTCTAACCTGCAATTTTTCATTATCTGGTCCCACTCTTCCTCTATTAGTATAGCGTCTTTATTAGATAAACGGCCAGTGAGAATGTCCATCTCTCGAAATTCATAGATTTTTGCCCACCAAAGATCCAAATCAGGTATTATTTGACTTTTCCAATATTGAGCTAATATAATTCTGGCAGCAGTTATGAAATATAGTATTGTTCTCTCATGTTTAATTTTGATTTGCGCAGGAGCTTTGTCTAACATATTCAATAAATACATTTCTGGTCTCATTCCAAAATTCAGTTGAAAAATGCATTCAATTTCTCTGTGTATGTTTTGCCAGTACAACTTTAGTTTTGGACATTTCCACCAAACATGGAGCCAGGTTCCTGGTGCCTTTTCACATTTCCAACATAGCCCCCGGCCTGTTTTGTAAATTTTTGTTATCTTATTCGGCGTTAAGTACCATCTGTGTTCCATTTTCCAATAATTTTCCTGGCGGTTTTGACATTTAGTGAATTTTTTAGTCCTTTCTCTTCCATTCTTCCAACTATCCATCTCTATAGTATTTTGCAGATCTGAAGCCCATTTTATCATTGTATCCAAAACAGGTTCCTTTTCTTGTTCAAGTTCTCTAAGAAATTTATGCAATGTAGAAGTCTTTTTGTCAACTGTATTTAATAAACATTTTGACAAGTCCGAAGTTTCATTTTCAAAGTCTTGTAGTTTTTGGTCTATTTTAAATCTTTCTTTAATCTGCATATAAGGATACCAATGTATTTTGGAGTCAAGTTTTTTTAAATTTTCAATCAGGACTTACAATAATTTTAAAAAGATCCAGCTAAAACATTAATTTACAAAAGTTAAATAGGAATTAAATATCAACATGATTAAAAACATGATTAAAATAGCCAGAACACTAGAACACTTAAAACATATTTTAAAACACAGTTTTAAATATAATACAGTGAACAGATTCAAGGGCAAAATGTTATGAATTATCAGTGACATTTTTCAAATACTTCGGGGGAAAGAAATGCTAAGCCGCATGAGATACAGTAAATTTTCTTCTGCTGCCCTAGTGGTATATGGAGAAGTATCCTACACTGCAGCTGACTTCAGCATCCAAAAGCAAGAGAGAGAGATTCTGCATGACCATGCTTGCTCACCCTCTGACAGTTGGACAAAATAAACTTAACTGTAAACACTCTGGGTGCTTTGTGACTAACACCCAGTGTTAAAGATTTTACATTGTATACAGATAATAACAAACTTTTCTTCCCTAGTGCAGATGTGACAATGAGTTTATAAAAAACAGGAGGTGCTTTCTCCTGGGTCATGACTTTGAGCTTCTCTCTCCACTCTTCAAGAAAACAGAACACCTCAAGTGTCAAATTAGTGTGCCATACTAAAAGAGAAGAGGCTGTCAAAGGCCATTTGACATATGAAACAGAGGAAAAACTAAACATGCACTAAATATGCACTGCGCAGGAAGGTGCTGCAACCAATGATGGTTCCCTAATGAGCAAACTTGAATGAGACTTTTGCAAAGAGGTGCTAGACAGGATTTCATATTTGTCTCTCATTCTGAGCATATCAGAACCCAAAACAGTACCAACTGGTTTATTTAAGAATCAAACTCCTTTTCGCTCTGTCTCTCAGTCTACTCCCCAAGCAAGAGCTGATCATGCACCTATAAAAGATTCTGGAATAAGTACTTGTTGATGCAAAAGTTGTTCTAATAAAGCTATACTCTGCTTAGAACATTTCATAGAATCATAGAGTTGGAAGAGACCGCAAGGGCCATCCAGTCCAACCCCCTGCCATGCAGGAAATCCAAATCAAAGCATCACCAACAGATGGCCATCCAGCCTCTGCTTAAAGACCTCCAAGGAAGGAGACTCCACTACACTCTGAGGGAGTGTGTTCCACTGTCGAACAGCCCTTACTGTCAGGAAGTTCTTCCTAATGTTGAGGTGGAATCTCTTTTCCTGTAGCTTGCATCCATTGTTCCGGGTCCTGTTCTCTGGAGCAGCAGAAAACAAGCTTGCTCCCTCCTCAATATGACATCCTTTCAAATATTTAAACAGGGCTATCATATCACCTCTTAACCTTCTCTTCTCCAGGCTAAACATTTGTTTGCATTTTGCAAGGATCTCCAAAGAGTGTTATTTCATAGTTACAAATAACAGTAGGTTTGAACCTTTCCTCCTCCATATGCTTCAGACTTCAGTTCCCAGAAGCCCCAACCAGTGTGGCAAATGGTAAAGGATTCTGGGAGCTGTAGTCCAAAGTATCTGAAGAACCAAAGGATGACATGTAATATTTCTTCAAGTGGATATGCTAAACATTTTAGGTCATTTAAGTGTACTTTTAAACTATTTAATAATTTTGCAGAAGCAGAAGATACAGTTGATGAATTTTCTCTACAAAAACAATACAAAGAACAGATTGTACCACAAACCATGAAATTGTTGCATCAAAAATTAGAATAATTCTAAATAATAATATTAAATCAATCATCATGTCAAAATACAGTCTCAACAACATCCCTGAAGAATTTAAAGTTCATGTAAAGAACATTCTCTCAACCTCAGAGGAAGGCGATGGCAAACCACCTCTGAAGAAATCTTCCTGAGACAACCCTTTGATGGGATCAGCATAAGTAAGAGTTGACTTGAAAGCACTAACAACAAAAACAACAATGTACCTTATAAATACCTGAAAAGAGATGAACTGAGTCTCCAAGAATCTCCAAACGAGTCATATAAATGACAAAAGGATGAATTGTCCCAAATGAATATATTAACAAACCTTTAACAAGATGTCACTGTATTTTGTAATATAACCTGAGAAAGTTTCATGGAAGCAAACAGCCTGATACTGATCCATAAGATTCTGTTAGAGAATCTCTTGTTTCGGGTAAGCATCTAGAAGAGTGGTGCCCAGAACTGGACACAGTATTCTAGGTGAGGCCTGACAAAATAGAATGAAATAGCAGAATAGAATGGCACTATTACTTCCTTTAATGTAGACGTTATACATCAAGGTGCAGTCAAGAATTGCATTGGCCTTTTTAGCTGCCACATCACACAGTTGGCACATGTTCAACGTATGGTCTACTAGGACTCCTAGATTCCTTTTACATGTACTGCTGTTAAGCCAGATGTCCCCCATCCTATATCTATGAATTTCATATTTATTTTTTTTACGTAAATGCAGTGCCTTACATTTCTCTCTATTGAAGTTCATTATGTTAGTTTTGGCCCAGCTTTCTAATCTATTATAGTCATTTTAAATTTTACTCCTCTTCTCTGGGTTATTATGTACCCTCTGAGGTATTCATGTCATAGGGCACTGCATACACTCTGAAAATGTGTGTGTGTGTGTGTGCGTGCGTGTGTATACATATCATAGAATCATAGAGTTGGAAGAGACCACAAGGGCCATCCAGTCCAACCCCCTGCCATGCAGGAACTCACAATCAAAGGATCCCTGACAGATGGCCATCCAGTTTCTGCTTAAAGACCTGAAAAGAAGAAGACTCCATTACACTCAGAGAGAGTGTGTTCCACTGTCAAAGAGCTCTTACTGTCAGGAAGTTCCTCCTAATGTTGAGGTGGAATCATAAATATACATATACACCAGGTATGACTACAGTATGGCCCTGTTTTCGCTCAACTTTTTTCAGCCCTCAGTGCATCCAAACCTCTCAATTGCCTTTTTCTTGGCCATTAAAAAGGGAAAATTGCCTCCTTCAGAAGCTTCCAGGGTTAGTAATTCACCTTTTAAATAGCTTGCAGTCCACCCTCCCCTGCACTCTGTGTGTGTGTGTGTGTGTGTGTGTATAGTATCATACAGATGGAAGAGACCACAAGGGCCACACAGTGCAACCCCCAGCCATGCAAAGAACCCCTGACAGATGGCCATCCTGTCTGTTTAAAAAACCTCCAAAGAAGAAGAGTCCACCACTCTCTGAGACAGTGTGTTCCATTGTAGAAGAGCTCTTACTATCAGGAAGTTCTTCCTAAAGTTGAGGTGGATTCTGTTTTCTTGTAGTTTGCTTCATTGCTCTGGGTCATATTCTCTGGAGCTGCAGAAAACAAGCTTCCTCACTATGACATCCCCTCAAATATTTAAACAGGGCTATCATATCGCTTCTTAACCTTCTTTTCTCCAGGCTAAACATATCCCGCTCCCTAAGTCTCCCCAAAGGGCATGGTTTCCAGACCTTTCACTAGTTTGGTTGTCCTCCTCTGGACATGTTCCAGCTTCTCAACATCCTTTTTGAATTATGGTGCCAAATACTGGACACATTTCTCTAAACCGGAAGTGGACCTACAGCTACAGTATATCCAGGTTTTTAGTTGGGGACATTTTTGCTGATTCATGTGTTCCCAGTGGAGCCTAAAGCATAAAATCGTGCTCCTACTGCAATTGCTCACCCCTTATAAAATACACATACATAGAGAGGCTGGTTGGAGGGAGTTCGCTTAATCAAGATTTCAAATGCTGTTAAGATTTTCCTAAAGCACTTCACCAGATGATGAACCTGAGGGAGCATCCAAAAAATTCCCATACCATCCTACTAGTATTACAGATGATTAGAATAACGGCTCTGCCCCACCAATATATTCAAGATAACATGTTTGGGTCCTTTACCAGATCTATGCTAATCCAATGAAACTTTTTGTTTTAGATTTCACATGTTTTGTATTCTAAAATGAAAATGTTGCAGCGAGAGGAATATTGTAGCACAGTGGCTGAATTCTATATAAACACACCCCTCCCACTAGATGTCTATTACACTTCATGTTTCATTTCACTTTATAAACAGTACAGTGTCTACTAAGATGTAAGTCCCATTGAATTTCAGTGAGGCTCGGTCCTACAGAAACCAGTATTGGACTTATTCCCTAGAGTTGCATTTATCACACATTTCATGTTGCTCTTTGCCTTTGTGTGCAATCTTTCTGTAGTTTTTGTTTTCTCACCCTTCTACACACCTCCTCCTTGTTTCCTAAAACAGATTGGCTTCATAAAAAATAGTAGCTGAACCAATTTATTGATTGGAGTTGCACTGGTACAAAGCCAGATTAGCTCACGGTTGTTGTGTGTCCCCCGCCCCCCCCCGGGGGGAAACATACACCAAACAGCCTCCTCCTGTTTGATAATCCTGCTTCGCTGTTCTCCCTTGCCTGAAGTAGCTGTAGGAGTAGCAGTCTGGCAACACATGAGTTAACAAGGCAGCATGTGTTAAGTTGAGCTAAGTGAGTAATGCACCTAGTTAAAGTTTTCAATGCGGCTGCAATTTGGAGAGTGAGAGAAAGGGGAAAGCAGGAGCGGTTATGCTGAACTCGTTTTGAAGGGGTCATAAACACAAGGTCAGTTGCACTAGCAAAAATTAGGAGACTGCTCAAGTTTCTTTCTTTCTTTCTTTCTTTCTTTCTTTCTTTCTTTCTTCTTCCTCCTCTTCTTCTGTTTCCTTCAAAGCAGGAAGAAGGTTTAGCTCCCAAAGCTTATGACCCTTTCACAGTATGTGTAGCTTGTGCAGTGGCTAATTACTTGAAGTTTATATAAAGCAGGATTTTTCAAGATTCAGGGTAAAAAAGGACATTGGCACCATCTGACAGATTTGATCTAGGTAGGTTTGCCTGACTCTTAATACGCATGGTGTAATATGGGATGGATGGTGCATGTTTTCGCAGGCCATGACTTGAATCTGGGATTAAGTATCTGTTTCACTTCAACTTGGCATACAGTAAGAAAGGCGCTAAACAGGTTGAGTTGCTTTTAAGCAGTGGGAGGAATACTGATAATTTTTTTTTTCTGGGCTGTTTTGGACGATCAAGTCAGCTAAGGCAAGGCAACCTACAATACTGCCAGTCTCCTGAAGTCAAGCAAGACTGTTTGAACTTCCAGGTATGCCAAAACAATGTTTGCCATCAAAGTGACTAGCAAATGAGAAAATATAGAAAACTAAGAAATGCTTTTTAAGATAATGTGAAACACCGTGGGTGGTTCTAAGAGAATATGTGTAGGTAGCGGCCTATTTAGAAAAGGGGAGTACAGAGGGTGGGATGTGTTTAGCCATGTGTTTTAATGGAACACCTTCTGTCTTTATCTGCTGTGATCATTTTACTGCTTTCATGATTTGCTTATTTTGGGGAATGCACTGTTTTAAGGTAGACTGATCCCTCTACAGTACTGTACATCCAAAAAGTATTGTATTGATCTGGTAGAATCACCTCATGGAATGAATGTGTTCCTCTCATTTTTCAGTCTCCAACAGTGAATGAAATTGCAGAAGGGGGGGGGTACACAATTGAGTCATTGGGTATCAATTCTGCTTACTGGCATTTATTCACAAATGATTTATGCCAAATTTGGGTTGTGTGAAGTAGCCATTAAATGCATGGTAAAAATTGGTTCATGAAGCATTGCTATAAAATGTAGGTGGTATAAATTTCATAATGCTGAAGTTTTCAGGTTCTGCAATTTCCCTCTCTCTGTTCTTTTAATTCCCACAGGATGTTGATACTCACATTTTAAAATTACAAGTATCTACAAGTTTCATGGTGGAATATTCCTGAACAACCCCCTTTTCCTCCAGCAAACATCATGTGGACTTTTCTGGCTTTTCTTGAGACCAAGGTTTTTCACTAAAATAATAGTAGTAACAACAGCCACAACATGGGTGATTTAGCTTTATTTGACATGCTGGAGTGTCCGTTGTGTTTGAAGAAGTTGGATGCCTCGGCCAAAGTGCTCCCATGTCAACACACCTTCTGCAAGCCTTGCCTCCAGAGAATCTTGAAATTGCACAAGGAGTTGAGATGTCCTGAATGCCGAGCCCTTGTCCTCTGCAGCATCGAAAAGCTTCCTGCCAACTTATTTTTGATCCGATTATTGGATGGAATCAGACTTGGACCAAATGTGATGAAGTTTGGCTCGCTCCAGAGATCTGGGGTCCTTTCGTCTCCCATTTCCCTCAGGAGATCCCGGGGAGAGCCGAGAGCTTTGCAACTCCGTCAATATGGGCTGACTTCTTATCCCAGGATCCCTATGGAAGGGGTAAGAATGATCCTTTTCTTTCATCAATAACTTGATTTGTGGGACTGGTTTTTAGGCCATTTTTCAGTTTAAGGGGTTTGGGTGAATTCATTTCATTACAAAGCTGGGTGCCTTCCTTCCAAGCTACTGAGCTATCTTAACTAGATCTATGCAGTGACTTTGCCTTTTAGGTGTAAATTTATTCTGACTGGAACAATTTCAAGCTAAGAACCTGGCTCCTGTGTTTTCAAGGGATTGCTCTCTCCAGCTGAGCCTGAAATTGTATAGAGGCTTTTCAAAGTGATGTTACAGTTCCTTCTATTTCCAGTCTTAGATTAAACCAGGGAATGGGAAAATGTATACATGTGGGAGAGAAAAACAACTTTCACACCTGTCAAGAATGGAAGGTGGTTTGATTTTTCACAGAACTTTAAAAAATGTAATGATTTATCCTGTCCTGTTACACCATGAGCACAGGGGCGGGGGAGTCTTTGATCCTTTAAAGGGATGTGGCAGGATCTGAGTATGGATAAAAAGTAGGTCAGCTGTGCCCTAGATTCTTCTGTTCCTAGTCATATCAGTACTTCTGTTCTCTGGGGTCTTTCACAGAAAAGCTCACTGAGAGTTCCACACCACAGCATATATTTAACTTTGCACATATGTTATGGAACCAAGCATGTGGATTTGGCTCTAGGCAAAGGTGGAGACTTGAGTCTATCAGAGTCCGTTTCTTACCCCTGACAGTGTATGCTTCTTAAAACAGATTTGCAAAAGTATGACTTTGCAGGAAGTTCTTTGCAGTTAGTTATGCCTTATGTAAGTGTATTCGTAGGGAAAGTAGATGAATCATGCTAAGTCTTGCTGCAGTTTTCCTTCATCCGTGGCTATTTGGTGTAACAGAAACATCTCCTTAAAGAAAAAATACATCTGAAGGACATCTCAGTTGCTGTTAAAGTGGCACCAATAAGACTGGGTTTAGGCATACCCATTCTCCTTTAATTCTGTGTGGCATCATTTTTGATTTTAACTGGTTGGAGCAGCACCCTAGATAAGCAGCCACAGCAAGTCATAAACAACACAGTGTCTTCCACTCCCAATACTTGTCAAACATGAAATTATCTGTAACCTAGATCAATCATGTACTAGGTACCTATCACTATAGTTTCACCCACCTTCTCCTATCCACACTGGAATGATATATATAATGTTCATTGCATAATTGTTTATTCATGAAGGGTGGAATCCACCACATGGTACTCCTGCACAAGCACTATTGATATAGCTATGCCAGAGTTTGGAGGACTGGCTTCTCAAAAAAACAATGAGAGAAAAGTGCAATGCAATCTGTCTTACTTCCTACATCAAGGTTTCATTTTAATGCACAAATACCTAAAACAGTTGAAGAATGCACAAATATTTAAAATAGTTGAAGAATGTTGTTGATGCTGGAAGCCTTCAAGTCATTTCTGACTTATGGTGACCCTAAGGTGAACCTATCATGGGGAACTATCATGAGGATTTCCTTTGTGCAAAGAGGGCTTGCCTTTGCCTTCCTCTAAGGCTGAGAGAATGAGTATTGCCCAAGATCACCCAGTAGGTTTCCACAGCTGAGCTGGGATCTGAACCCTGTTCTCTAGAGTCCTAGTCTAACTAGCCCTTGTTGGCTCTTGTTACATTACCTGGGAGAAATAAAAATCCTCTGCTAACAACTCTATTTGTGGAGGACATTCATTTTAAATCAGATACAGCAATACACAAACTCTTGCCAGCAACGTGTGGCAAAAACAGATCCACCAGAACTGATTTATTATTTATTTCTCACCAAAAGGAGGCTCCTGTAAATCCAGATACTATACAAGCCAAGATTAAGAGAGAGTTTGTTGTTATTTGCAATCAAGTCAGCTTCAGCCCACGGCTACCCTATGAATGAGAGAGAAAGCTGCAGGAATATATAAAATAGATTGGCTTTCAATCCTAGCTTTGATTCAATGGTATGCTTCTCCCCAAACCCATGTCTGCCAACATCAGAAGCCTCCCTCCTACAGCCCCCACTCCCCATAAATACTAAAAAACCTGCTCCAGAAAGCTTGAAACTCAGCACCCCAGGATTTTTTCCCCCTTCATCTCCATGGAAGAGGAATCTTGCTGGCACTGGATATGGAAGTAAATTCCTGAATTTTAGCCATACTCCCTTAAGGCCTGCTGACCTAAACAGAAAAAGAGTTAAAAACAAGCTCATTTGCAAGCCTAGTTTCCTTACACTCTGTTAACTGTGTAAAGAGTTAACAGTGTTACGGTTTAGCAGTGTCGGAGTGTCTGCAGGGGTTTGAGGCCACCAAAAAGTGGAGGACACATGATGTCCACCCATGGTCTATCCAATCAAGAACTACAAGGACTAGAGTTTCTTGTGCATAGACAGAAAAGGGGGATGTATGTTGGGATGGGCAAAGTGAAGTGCACAAAGTGATGGGCACAGGTTTGGTTGTTGCTTTTGGTAGGATTTTCAGGTTTCTGATTTATTCACAGGAACTTTCAATGCAGCTTTAGACAATATAATCTGCACATCAGAGTACAAATTGAAAGTAACCAATAACATTTGTTTTACATTCTATTCAATCCTAAAATGTATGCTACAAGAACCTTGGGAACTAAAAGACACTTGTAAATGGGAATTCAAAATATCCCACAAATTCTATTGAGATTTTTTTTTTCTTGTGACATGGTGCACCTGAAAAAAAAATCTCTAATTTTGCAAAAGAATATGAACTGCCTCCACCTATATTTTTAATAAAACTTACAAGAAACAACTGCAGCCTGTTTTCGCCAGTGACCATGAAAGAAGCTGAAAGACATTACATCAAGCCAATATGGTTCTACAGCCTGGACCTCTTGATTTTTGAATATGAAATTGAAAAAGACATTGACTATGGCTGTATCTGCACTGCAGAAATAATCAATTTTGACACCATTTTAACTGCCATGGCTCAATGCTATTCTGGGAATTGAGGTTTTGTGAGACATTTAGCCTTCTCGCTGAGAGCGCTCTGGTGCCACAACAAACTACAGTTCCCTGAATTCCATAGCATTGAGCCGTGACAATTAAAGTGGGGTCAAACTGGATTATTTCTGAAGTGCACATGCAGCCTATGTGGTGCTAATTCATGTTCTTACTATGAAAAAGGCCAGAAGAATATAGCTTGAAATGTGGCCACATTGTCATACATTAGAATTTTTAAAAATGTTGATGTGATAATTCCTTCATTAACAACTATGGTAAGAGGTGAAATAATAGATAGCAGACCTGTATGATGGTCAGGTTGGGGGGTTATTATTAAACTAAACAAACAGTGAAGTAGACAATGCAACAGTAACCTCAGAAATATAACAAATGTATATTCAGGGTTTGCGAGACTGTTATTATGGGATGAAGAATTATGGTGTCACTATAGGAAGGGGCCCTTATTACATATTTGTACTGGACCCTCGAAAATGATGCTTTGATTCCAAAGATGACAGGCTCGTTTTCATAATTATCTCCAGTGGGTGCACAAAGGAAAAGGAGATTGTATAATATGACAGTGGGTTGACTTTCAACTGGAAAATGTCTGGCTCTCCAGATGTCATTGAACTGCTGCTCCCAATTGGTGAATGATGGTGGGAGCTGCAGTCCAACAAGCTATGGGAGATCAGATGTTCACCATTCCTGTTTTAAGGCCTCATCCAAAAGTTGACAGTGAAGAAGAGCTTGAGTAGCCCTCCTGTAGTCATTCTATGGATCACACATTGGGGCAGCTAAGCAAATATTCTGAGTTGCTAGTTGCCTTGGCTCAGTGAAAGACCTGCCAAAGTCAAAATGTAAATTCTGAGCATAAGCCCTTCCTGGGCTATAAGGCCCCCACTGACCTGCTGTCCTAAAACAGTAAGCAAAAGAAGTCCCAGGTCCCTATAGGTTGTGGGAGGGGTAAGGACATCTCTTAGTGCAGCTCATATTGTAAAACTAAATTCCTGGCTCCAAAGTGGCAGAATGAGGCGACTCTCTCAAATAAAAGATGTTGTGGGGCAGTGGTGGCAGCCTCCTGTCTTTTTCCCATAGACTCCACAGACATTAATGTGTGTGAGAGGAGAGTGCTGTCTATGCCACAAACATGTCTTCCCTTGCCTCCTTAAATGTGTCTTCTACCTCTGGTATGGTGAAGAATGTGGTTTCATTGCCCTTGTTGGAGGAAGATTTCAGTATCAAAGGTAGTGTGTGTGTACATGTGCACATGTGCATGTGTATACGCCTTGATGTTGCCTGTCAACTTATGTCTTCTTTCATTAGATTTTTCTTAGGCAAGGAATACTCAAGAGGTGGTTTGCCATTGCCTTTCTCTGAAATATAACCTATAGTGCCTGATATTTCCTGCAGATCTCCCTCCCAAGTACTAACAACATCTGACCCTACTTAGCTTTGTATGGTTTGAACTACCATGGTTGTGCTCATTTTCTTAGGATTCCAGTGACAGTCTAGCTATCTTTAGTACATGGATTGGGGAAGGGATGCCCTCTTGTTTTCAGGCAGGAAAATGTCTTGAGCCACCCCTGCCTTCTTCAGCTGAAGATCAGCTATTGGAAGACTGCTCAGGACTTTGCCTCGCCCTGTGGTATCAGTTCAGAACCAAGCATGACATTGCTACCGGGTTACCACTAATCTACAAATGCTTGTAATCCACAGTGTGTTCTCTCCCATAATATCCCTGTATGAACAACTTGCAAATGCTTAGATGATCTGATGAAACCATGCAGCTCATCAAAATTGTGTGATATAAAAGACAGTTAAAAATCTTTTTCAAGCCAGTTGGGCTTTCTCAGTTTGATTTAAACCACATCAAAGGTGATGAGAACAATCAGTGCAGTTTTCAAGGAGACAGCTATGTTAGTCTCTCTCAGCATGACCAGGAAAGTCAAGGAGGTAGGATCTAGCAGCACATTTGAAAATATATATTTCAGCATAAACATGTTTGGATTCCAGTGCACTTCATCATATGCAAGAACCATCACACTTTGTGGCTGGAGAGGGTTGATGTCACTTGTAACTGCCATAGGTCCATTCTAAGGATTCCTGGGATCTGTAGTTTAGCAAAGTATAAAGAATTCTCTGCTATGTGAAGTCAAAGGCTTTCAATTCTCTGCTAGAGAGCTCTAATGTAGCCCACACCCGTGAATTACAGCACTAGAAACATCTATCAAATAATTCCAAATACCTCAGCAAACTACAAATGCCAGGATTCTGTAGGATGAAGTCACAACAGGTGTGCAGTGCAGATATATCCCATCTCTGGATTTGTCACAGCAATCCCAGAAATAATTCCCCTTCTGTTTCCACAAGGCCCTTATGTCAGAATGATTAGATCACCAAATAAGGGATTATTTTTAAACATACAAAACTACACTATGAGAGAGCAGTAATTCAAAGTGTATTAATTTCTGACCACCTGGATGCATTCTAATAACCTGATCCAGATGTTATCCATAGCATGTTGTCAAAAATAAAATGCTGTTGTTGTGTGCCTTCAACAGCTCATGACAAAAGTGTAATCTCTGTTCCAAGGAGCCCACTCACTTCCGTCTATTTTGCAAAAGTTTTCTGCATGATGCAGACTTGTATAGGAGACTATTCTTGCCTCTTTCTCTTAATGAAGCTGTTGTTCAAAGTTGCCCTCTTGTTTTCTCTCCATGCCTGATTCCCAGCCTGCAAAAGAAACAGCTCTATCCCCACCAACCCTGCTTCCATTCTGCCATGCCAAGTTACATTTCATCAAACTCTCTCTTGGCACCATGCAGGCTTAACACATTCCTGCATCAGTAAAACAGCTCCCTCCCGGGATCCCAGTAGGCATCTCACTTGCAGGCTAGATCTGCAGGAACAGCTTTGCAGAGCAATGCCAAGGAAATTGACCCCTTCGCAGCTTTGGCGGTAGGGTGAAAAGGAAGCAGGGAAAAAAACCTTTTGGTACCATATTCAATTCACACATTCCTGGTTTCTCAGAAAGCAACTCTCTGCAGAGAGTTTTGTTTATTCCCATTTTGTTTTCACTATTCATAGCAGGATGTATTCAGAAGTCCTGAGAACTCATTACAGAAGCTGCATGAGCATTAGTTGTGGGATGTAAAGCACTTGCTCTTATTCTAAGCATACCACCACTTAAGTTCACTTAGACATACTGAAAAATGAAGCAGCCAAATGACAAGCAAACAAATGGATAGAGCTTGTCAGTTGTAGCAATGGATGACTCAGAAGTATCCTCTTCCTTTTGCGCATATATATATATATATATATATATATATATATATATATATATTCAAACACAAAATTTTCCATTCAAATAAACTGTCATATAAGATTATAACACTTAAAATACTACAGACATGACAAACAGAACCCTTGGTCCAGGCCTCGGAGGTGGAGAAGATCTGCTGGACCTGATCCTATTCCCCACCACCACTCCCCTCTCCTTTTGTGTCGTGTCTTCTTAGATTGTAAGCCTGAGGGCAGGGAACCGTCTGACTAAAAAAATTTATGTACAGCGCTGTGTAAACTTACAGCGCTTTATAAATAAAGGTTAATAATAATAATAATAATAATAATAATAATAATAATAATAATATATTTGCTTCTGCAACTATACAAATTTCATACTACCACCATAATGCTAACTCATTATTTTAATTTTTGAATCAAAAACTGTAGTGCAACAGATTTATTTCTGGTTAATACAAACGTTTCCTTTTGTTTCATTTTTTTTTCCTGTTTGGTATTGATGCGATTGTTTTCATGGGCTGAGGGCTTCAGCAATTCTTCTCTCCATCCTTTCCAGTGTTTATTTTTCTTTCCCAAATTTGTCACATAGATGATCCTTACCAGTTGGGAGGCCAATGTAAATTAAATGACATTATAATAAGCAGGTAGACGCTGTTACATTATACTCTTAATGAGACTAGAGAATGCTGCTTTTTATCAAGTCAAGGCAGTATAAAGGGATGGGACAACATTTTGGGAAAGGAAAATTGTTGCCTACAAAGGCAATTTTCAATAATTCCAACAGTATTTACCAAAAACAATATGAATAGTGTTGGCTTAGCCAGGAACAAGAGAAAAAGGAAATATGCTTGTATTTTCAGATATAAAGGAAGACTGACATTCAGTATTGCAGTTATAGATTTATCACCTAGAGTTACAAATCTCTAGTTTTGTGGGGGGTTTTCAGGCTAAGTGGCCATGTTGTAGCAGAGTTTCTTCCTGACATTTCACCAGCATCTGTGGCTGGCATCGAAGATGCCAGCCACAGATGCTGGCAAAATGTCAGGAAGAAACTCTGCTACAACATGGCCACTTAGCCTGAAAATCCCGCAAAAAACTATGGATGCCGGCCATGAAAGCCTTCGACTTCACACTGTAACTACTCTTGTTTTCAATAAGATTACATAATCTTACTGTTGTTGTCATTGTTGTTGTTGTGTGCTTTCAAGTCATTTCTGACTTATAGTGACCCTAAAATGAACCTATCATGGGGGTTTTCTTGACAAGATTTGTTCAGAGTGGGTTTGCCATTGCCTTCCCCTGAGGCTGAGTGCATGTGACATGCCCAAGGTCACCTAGTGGGTTTCATGGCTGAATGGTTCAGCAATCAAACTCTGGTCTCCATAGTCATAGTCCAACATTCAAACCAGGACTCCTCACTGTCTCTCATTCTTATTATAAGACTATCTAAATGCCCCCAACTCACCTTAAAACCAGGAACTGGATCAGGTGAAAAAAATCTCTTTAGATGTCAGTAAGGTACAAGGAGGAGGATGTTTTCACAAACATTCCAGTGAGCCAGGCTGCAACAATCAAAATCAGGGCCCTTATCTCAAGTCCTTGTCACATCCTTGCTTGCTGGGGATGATGATGTTGGAAACATCCTCCTTGTATCTTGGTTTGTAGCTGAACAGGCCGCCTTTGCCCAATCCACCTCCTAGCGGTTAAGGTGGGCAGGGCAGGGCAGGGAAGGTTAATGTCAGGAAACTTTACTTAGGCTGAATCTGCACTGCAGAAATAATACAGTTTGATGCTGCTGTATCTCCTATGGCTTAATGCTATTGAATTCTGAGGTTTGTAGTTTGTTGGGGCACCAACGATCCCTGGCAAAAAGGCTAAATATCTCATAAAACTACATATCCCAGAATTCCAAAGGATTAGCCATGATAGTAAAAGTGGTGTCAAACTGCATTATTTCTGCAGTGCAGATTCTGCCTTAGATAAACTTACAGAACTAAGTAGCCAATGTGGAATATCAGCCACTGATTTAATTAGTGAAAACATCAAGTATTATTTAATGTCGATTTTGTACCATTTGAATGCTCAGATTTTTTAAGTTTAGAATTGATATAAATAGTTTACCGTCTGAATTAAACATATCAATTTAGATTTAACCAAAAATATTGCTCATTAACCAATAATAATAATTTAGAAATGACTTAATATCAGGAAAGGTTTAGGAATTTTTCCTTGCACTGAAAATAACATTGCATCTTGAAACCTTGTATTTTGTACATTGCCTTGATCAATATACTTGTAGCATGTGATCAAGCACAGTCATTTCTAAAGACAGTTACTTTATTAATTTATTATGTTTTGCATGGGCAAAGAGGGAATTTGTGGTGCACACAAAAATCAGCACAATTATCAACTGTTATCTGTCTATCCATCCTTCCATCTATCCATCTATGCATCCATGTAAAGCCAAGGCAGATAAACAAAATTTTGCTTTTAAAAATCATTTTTAAAAAGAAATCCTTTCCCTTCCATGAAATAAACTGTGGGGAACTCGATTTCTCTAGCCAAGATGAATAAAGTTTTTTTCAAAGAGCAAAACACAGGAGAATTAAATAATTTAAAAGGCAATGCTTCCTGGCTGTTAAATCCATTATCTCCCCATGCAAAGCACAGAAACATTCTAAGGAAGAACAGTGGTCTTGAATCAAAGAAAGAAGAGAGTACTGAATGTAGCACTGTTACAGCCTAATGGCACATCTAGATAAATGTGAGTAGATGTGAATCCCAGTTCTGCACACAAATTGCCTCAGTAGATGTAGCAGTGCTCACGCTTTAAAAAAAAAATCCCAGCCAAAACCCTGCATCATGAATTGCACAATGCTACTTGGCTTGCTAAAGAAGTATTATATAGGTCAAGAAGCAGTGGATCAAACTGGGGCAGTCCAAAAATTTAATCCCACTGAAATCTCAAAGGGATGTCAAAGAAACTTTGAGATATTGAAAAGGGTACTTCTAGACTGATTGAAAAGTTCTAGAATTTGTTCTTGTTTTCCACTTTTTTATCAGATTAAAATAAACTGACCTGGGGAGCTGGTATAAAACAGAAGCTGACAGAAAATAACCTGAGATAAACAAAATAAAATAAGAAAGGACAGCAACAAAATATGGAACTTTCTGGTCTTTTTAATCAGTCCAGATGTAACCGAAAAGTCCTTTGCTCTATCTCCCATTTAAGAACATGGGAACAGCATCCCTCCCTCACTGTTAATCAGACATAAAACTCAAGATAAAAACTCCAACATTGCTACCTTCACAGAAATCCCTGTATGTATGCTTTCTGTTCTTTTTCCCCCTCTTCCAAGAACATCTTCTCAGATCTTTAAAAAAAACAAACACCAATGGGATTTATCTATCTTGTACTTCTAAAATTAGCCTTCAGAACTGGTTGCCACAGATTCAGTTGTGTTGGCATGTAACTCAGTGCTCCAAAAACCTTTTGCATACAAGGGGGAAGAGACTATTATTGGCATGAGAGACACAATGCAGCCTGCAATCCAACCACCCCCACCCCACAAGCTGTACATAACACACTAGCTATATACTGGGCATAACTGATATCCCATTGATAAACCTTCAGTTTCTGTGAGCTGGCTATAGCTAGAATATATTAAGCACCCAGTGTGCTATGTGTGAGGTGGGAGCCATTCTTGTTGATTACTTTTGCCCTATGGCTGGATGATCATATTTCAGTCTCGGCCAGTGTTGCATTACTGTTATTGTATTGGAGAATCTTGGTGTTTTATTGGAATTTTTTCCCTTAAATTTACCAGTGTGTGTGGATGTGCCCTTTAAGTCACCCGTCAACATATGGTGCCCCTATGAATTTTTCATAAGGTTTTCTTATGCAATTAATACTCATACATAGTTTTGCCAGTTCCATTCTTTGCAGTACAGCGTACAGCATCTGATATTCATTGACAGTCATCCATCCAAGTACTAACCAGGGCTGTCCCTGTTTAGCTTCCAAGATCAGTTGAGATCTGGTGCTTTAGAGTATTTAGACTGCTAAATGTACCAGTATATTTATCTATGTATCTGAAAATGCATATACATATGCATTTGTTAAGCAATTCTGTCTCTTCTTTTTTTGATTAACGGCCTTCTTTCTTCCAGTGCATACTGGATGTATACCCTTCAGCCATTATTTCCCACATCAGATTAAAGGCCTATCTTATCCACATCCTATTTCCCACAGTGGCCACCCAATCAAACCCCCCCAGGAGATACACATGAACTTATAAAAATAACAAACAGCCTTTTACAACACTCCAATGATCACTCACAGATTTTTGCTTCTCCTCCCCCATCTCTAGTCCCTCCACACACAGTATAAGACAGCCTGCCCTGGCTGGGAGTGGTTGTAGTCTATGATACTGAGGAGGTATCAAGTAAGGGAAGGCATTGTTAAAGATTTGTGCTGTAAAAGTGTGCTCTGCAATTGTTGTTTATTTTTCATTCATTTAAAAGCTAAGGACATGTTGGTTATTGAGTAAATGTATATTTCAAATATATAATAGTTTACAAAATATTATCAACAATCTGAAATGTATCTCAATAATGGTAGGATCCAAAGTGTCTAGGACTTAGGGAATTAAGAGAGTTGTCACATTTAAAAAAGAGAGAGAGAAGTAATTTTTCTTAAGTTTTGCAAATAGCTGTTTGGGTACTGCCTTGTACTTTACTCTCCGTCCATATGCATATGCATGGATATACAACTTCTAGAGCCCTTGGGGGAATGCTAAACCCTGAACAGTAATAACGCAAGGAATTTATATCAAAAATTTTGCATCTGAACTAGCAATTGGAAAAGTGCATGAGGCTGGGGTTATAAAATAATAATAATAAATTGTTTATTTATAGACCGCTTTTCCTAAGATCAAAGCGGTGTACAGCATATAAAATAGGTACAATAAAAATAAAATGGCACTTTAAGACAATTTAACACACATTAATACGAGTTATGATCCAATGTCAATTATCTAAAAACATACAATTCAAAAATATTAAAATCCCAGGTATATATACATCGTAGTCAGTAGGGGAAGACTTTTATTACAAGGAATTGGAAGGATAAGCTTGTAAGAAGAGGTAGGTTTTTAATGCCTTTTTAAAGGTCTCCACCGTTCCACTGAGGCGAATCTCTTCTGGTAGAGCATTCCAAAGAGAAGGCGCTACTGCTGTAAAAGCCCTTTGATGGGTAGTCGCCAATCTCACTTTAGGATGATTGAGTAATAATGTACCTGTTGTTCTGAGAGTGCAGGGTGGATTATGCAGGGAGAGGCGTTCCCTCAAGTAACCCGGGCCCAAGCCATTTAGGGCTTTATAGGGAATAACCAACACTTTGTACTGGGACCGGAAATGGATTGGCAGCCAGTGAAGAGATTTTAATACGGGTGTTATGTGGTCAGATCTAGCTGTCCCCGTGATCAATCTGGCTGCAGCATTTTGAATCAATTGAAGTTTCCGAACCTGATACAAAGGTAGCCCCATGTAGAACGCATTGCAGAAATCCAGGCAAGAGGTTACCAGTGCATGTACTACGTTTTCAAGGTCCTTTCGGTCCAGACAGGGACGTAGTTGGCGTATCAGCTGAAGCTGGTACCAAGCACTCCTGGCATCTACTTGAGATGATAACTGCAGAGATGGATCCAGGAGTATTCCCAAACTATGAACAGTGTCCTTTAGGGGAAGTTTGACCCCGTCCAGGACAGGATGACAAATTTCCCTGCCCAGACTTGGGGAACCTATAATGAGTACCTCTGTTTTCTCTGGATTCAGTCTGAGTTTATTTTTCCTCATCCAGACCATTACTGCCCCCAGGCAGGCGTCCAGAGGAGAGATGCCGTCCTTTGTCACTGTATCAGTTGGAGACACAGAGAGATAGATCTGCGTGTCATCAGCGTACTGATAACACTACGCTCCATGGCTCCGGATGATCTCTCCCAGCGGCTTCATATAAATGTTAAATAGCTTGGGGGACAGAATGGCACCCTGAGGGACGCCCGATGTAAGCTCTCTTTTATGAGAGCAGCTGTCCCCCAGACTCACCATCTGGAACCTTCCCGAGAGATAGGACCGGAACCACTGGAGCACAGTGCCCCCGATACCCAATTCTCTCAGGCGTTCCAGAAGGATACCATGGTCAATGGCATTGAAGGCCACTGAGATGTCCAAGAGCACCAACAGAGTTATATCTCCCCTGTTGGTGGCCAGACTGAGGTCATCGACTAAGGCGACCATGGCAGTCTCAACTCCGTAACCCGTCCTGAAGCCAGTTTGAAATGGGTCAAGATAATCGGTTTCATCCAAGACTGCCTGGAGCTGAAAGGCGACTGCCCTCTCAATCACCTTGCCCAAGAATGGTAACAAGGAGACCGGTCTATAATTGCTCATTGATAGGGGATCAAGGGAAGGTTTCTTCAATAGAGGCTTTACAATTGCCTGTTTCAAAGATGATGGAACAGTACCTTCCCGAAGAGATGTATTTATTATCAGATGGAGAGCAGATTTTATAACATCTCCTCCCTGCACAGTCAACCAAGAGGGACAAGGGTCAAGAGGGCAAGTCGTCCTTTTCACACATCCAAGGAGCTTGTCTATGTCCTCAGTACTCACAAACTCAAAATGATCCAGAATAACCTTGTTACCAGAGTCACTGGATACCTCTACCAAAGGTTCTACTTGAAAACTGGTGTCAAGATCAGCCCTTATCTGAGAGACTTTGTCAGCAAAGAAGTTGTTGAAAGCGTCACAGCAAGAAATAGTTGGTTCAAGTAAGGGATTCTGGGTGGCCAGGGTTTGAGTTAATTCCCTGACCACCCTGAACAGCTCTGCTGGACGGGACTCTGCTGACGCAATCCGTGCAGCACAGAATGCATTCCTAGCTGCACCAACTGCCACTCCGTAGGAACATAACATGTTCTCATGGAGTGTTCTGTCAGATAAGTTCTGATGTTTCCGCCAGTAACACTCTAGTCGTTGCGCAGCCTGCTTCATCTGGTGAAGATCTTCTGAATACCAGGGTCTTTTTTTAGGAGCGGGCCAGCAAGGTCGCTCGAGAGCGATACTGTCTATAGCCCCAGTAAGATTCCTATCCCAGTTGTCGACCAGGGTTTCAACAGTGTCGCCATCGTTCCCAAACATAGTACCCTCTAGGGCATCTTGGAACCTTTTGGGTTCCATCAGCCTTCGAGGGTGGACCATTGTAATGGGTCCTCCACCCCCGAGGGGTTTATGGATGGTGGCTTTCAGTCCTATCTTGACTAGGAAATGGTCCGTCCATGACAATAGCATTTATTTCCACCCACGGACAGTCTTGGACCATACTGAAGACTACATCGAGAGTATTACCAGCACAATGAGTTGGCCCTGAAACCAATTGGGACAGGCCCATGGCTGTCATGGATTCCATGAACAACCGAGCTGCACCTGTTAGATCTGTCGAGCCGGCCTCGAAGGGGATGTTGAGGTCCCCCAAGACAAGCAGTCTGGGGGACTCCAACACCAGCTCCAATACCAGCTGTGTCAGCTCGGTCAGGGAGTCTGTTAGGTTACGGGGTGGACGATAAACCAACAGAATCCCTAGACTGTCCTTGGCTTTCAGAGTCAGGTAAATACACTCGATGTGTCTCAATTTTGGTACCGAATTCCTAATCAAGGTGATGTGACTTTTATGGACCACTGCCACACCTCCCCCTCGCCCACTATCCCTGACCTGCTCTTTCAATGCATACCCGGCTGGGAGGTTTTTAGCCCAGGTTACAGAGCTGTCCTCCCCCAGCCAGGTTTCCGTAATGCATGCCAGGTCGGGAGCATGCTCATCCAATAGATCATACAGTCGGCCCTTCTTATACACTGATTTTTTATACACGGATTTAAGCATACACGGTTTGAAAATGTTCCAAAAAAGTATAAATTTACCTTGATGTTCCATTTTTTATTAGGGACACCATTTTGCTATGTCATTATACTTAACGGGACTTGAGCATACATGGATTTTGTTATACATGGGGGATCTTGGAACCAAACCCCAGCGTATAACAAGGATCCACTGTATATAATATGAGATTTATTCTTCACCAACCTGGCATTACAAAGAAGCAAGGTAAGGGACTGTGGTATGCTTGGGACGATCCTTGGTTCTTTCGGGCTAACAGGGTGACAGGAAGACGGGATAGGTATTAAGTATCGATCTCAACTTCCTTTAACTGTCTTAGTCAGCCTGTTAACGCCATACCTCCCCATACCCCGCACAACTCTTATTGGAGCACCACAGTTGTTGTTGGTTTCTACATTAATACAACTAGGCTCCATACTCATGTCAGTGACTTCTTCCATAAGATCTTCCAATTGCTGTTCTTGTTGTAATTGTGACTCAATAGGGCCAAACATCAAAGTACAACCAAGTATGAGACAAAGAATAGAGAGGAAACCTGATGTTATGGTTCCTAATGATGCCATAGGTGACTAAAATTTCACAAGTTACAACTGTGTAGGCATCTAGAATAAACTATAAATACTGGAGTCTCCGAGCCTTCATAACTAACATCAAAATTCTCTCTTTCTTTCTTCCTTCCTTCAACTCCCCTATTTCTAATCGAATAGACCAATGCCAGAATAGATGTTCATTCTATTTCCAAGAGCGCGAAGGGGGGGAAAACGAAGGCGTACTCCTCCCCGTGCTGTGGGGGCGTTGGCGCTGGCGTCTCTCCGGGGGTCGGTGGGCTCTCAGCCATACACAATGTCTTCAAAGACATAACTGTGTTACTCTGGTAAATCAGTATGGAAAGGGATGTAGAAGCACCTTTGAGACTAAGGGGATTATCAGATGGGGAAAAATCGGGGAAGAAAAATGCATACTCAGCACGGAAGTGGACTGAAGTCTTCAAAATCTCATGCTAACAGCTTCTTTCTTTCAGTTAGTCTAAATGATGCTACTACATCACTTTCCACACAATGTCTTGGTGATCAAGCAGCCTGCCATCTGAAGCATGCCATAGAGGACAAAGGAGTATTTCTGGAAAAAGCGAGTCCTGAGCCATGGTCCACACTCTCTGCCAAGAAAACATTGCTAACTAGCAATATAAACATTAGTCACCAAAGGTCTATATTGTCCTGCTCCAGGGGCAGTCTGGGTGCCATTTTGGCAAAGACAGAAAGGTCGCAATTCATAATACTCTTTGTGGCCTTGTGAAAACCCTAAGTAATTTCTTCCTTTGTTTTCTCTGAATCAATGAGCAAACGCTGCAATAGATGTCCGCCAACCCTCATTTAGATCTTATTAATGGCATCACTACAGATTGGTGCACAAAATGACTAAAGAATTTGTCCTGCTGAAATGATGCTCTCCTCACTGTCAGTCACAGCTGATGACTCCCATGTCATTGAGGTAGTGACTCCATTCTCGGTTTTAGTCCAGATTTCAAAGGAGCTATCAAGTTGCTCCAGTTGGCATGGAGCTAGGGTTCAGTACCTTGGATAGCTCCTTTAAAGTCTAGGACTTTGTTTTTTTTAGTAATTAAAACATATTTTTATCAAAATAAACAATACAAACAACATGATAATACACCCTCCAACTAATGTCCCTCCTTACAAAATTTTCACTTCTCATACTTTTCAATCTTCCTGACAATAGCATGACTTACATCAGTCCTTCCTCCACCAATTCATTTTTTTTATTAATTTTCTTCTGCTTATTATATTTAAAATAATATTCTTATAATTGTTGACCTCATCTCTAGGACTCTGAAGGGTTCAGTCCCTCGTATAACTTCTCTGAGTTCCCTATCAAGATGAAGAAAGGATATTAACCCACACACACGCACACGATAGAAGACACCAGCCACTATTGTTTGTGCTTGAGGACAACAGATCTGTCTAGGAAAAAAAAAAACAGTCAAAGTAACATGTTCACACTTCTTTGGAGTGGTATAAGTCATCCTAAGCATACAGAAGACAAAAATAGAAGAACACTGCCAAAACAGAGGACAAAAAAAGAACAAAGATTGGCCTAAGATTTTCATGTGCAAATGTATATGCATAGATGTACATTTAGAATTATTTACTTTAAATAGAAATACTGTAGATTTTACCACAATGGAGAAGACTGTCACCAGGTAATCTGTGTACTTGTTCACAGTCTTCTGTCTGGTTAGTAATTCTTGATGGGCAACTCCCCTACTCCTACTCTTCCTTCTTATGATTCCTTATCTGGAAACTGGATTTAGAGTGGACAGCCTTTCAAACTGAGGATGCCTTCATATGGAGGAAAAAAATATACTCAGGAGTAGCAGTGTTGGTCGCCATACAGCAAAATAAAACAACATCCACAATCTGCAGAGGAGTGATCCCTTAATTGGCCAACCAAAATGCACAAACACAGCGGGCAAGCTTTCAAAGCTCCCCTGGCTTCTTCATTAGGCAAAAGGTGTTTTAAAAACATACAGGAAAAAGAAAAAAGGTGATGGTGTCATGTAGCAAACCTGAAGGCTAGCGTCATTAACCCACATTAACCTGAGGTGATATTCTTACTCTGCTTAATGATAGAACTGGCTCTAATCCCAGTTGTAATATTATGAGAGAGAGAGAGAGAAACCTTTCAAATTTAATTTTGGGGGGTTTTTTGGGCTATGAGGCCATGTTCTAGAAGAGTTTATGTTGTTGTTGTTGTTTATTTATATCTTGCCTTCCTCCCAGTACAGGGACAAACAAATCTAAAATAGTCCATGGTAAAACTGTATAAAACATTAAAAATACAAAGTTTAAAAAACAATTAAACAATTCAAACAAATGAAAACATTACATTATTAACATTTAAAAATTTAAATTCTTTAAAATAAGAACAAAACAGCGCCCATGTTAATATGCAAAGGCCTGCCAGCATAAAAATGTTTTCATATATAAAGATATAAATAATAAAATAAATAAAATTTTTATTTTTATACCACCCTTCCAAGGATCAGGGCGGTTAACAACATAATAAAAACAGTACAATAAAACAGAGGATACATACAAATATAATAAAAACAGAATAAAAACCCCGTTAGCCAGTCTCCTTGCCAGTAAAGAGGGAGGGAGGCCTATTAGGACTTTAATCGGGGAATGCAGTGTGGAAAAGGAAGGTTTTTAAATCCCTTCTAAATTGGGCCAGGGAGGTGGCCGAGCGGAGCTCTGTGGGCAGCGTGTTCCAAAGGGCCGGGGCGGCGATGGAAAATGTCTTCCTCGTGGTGGAGGTAAGCCTAGCCCCAGGCACCCTAAGTAGTTGCTGCCCAGATGTTCTGAGGGTGCAGGACGGAATGTACGGGGAGAGGCGGTCCTTCAGGTATCCTGGGCCCAAGCCATTTAGGGCTTTATAGGTAATCACCAACACCTTATATTGTGCCCGGAAGCAAATAGGCAGCCAATGCAGATCTTTTAGCACTGGTGTAATATGGCTGGCCCTGGAAGTACCAGTGACCAGCCTGGCTGCCATATTCTGTACCAATGGGTAGCGTCCGGGTTTGGTATAAGGGTTGCCCCATGTAGAGTGCGTTGCAGAAGTCCAATCTCGAGGTTACCAGAGCATGTACCATAGTTTCAAGGTCCCTCTGGGCCAGGTATGGGCGCAGCTGGCGAATAAGCCGAAGCTGATAACAGGTGCTCTTGACCGTCGCATTCACCTGAGCAGTCAGATGAAGCGACGAGTCAAGAAACACCCCCAGACTGCGCACGGAGTCCTTCACAGGAAGCGTGACCCCGTTCAGGACAGGTGGAACCACCACCATTCCTGGACCAGGGGAACCTATCACGAGTACCTCTGTTTTCTCTGAAACTATAGATGCCAGCCATGAAAGCCTTCAACTTCACATTAAACCTTCCAAACTGTTCATAACTTCATACACTTCTATTCAGTCTTCCCTGAATTGTCTTTCTTTTTCCTAAATGGATTTTCCCCCTAGGAATATAATTAGAAAATAGGTACTTCTAATGAAGCCATTCCCCAATGGCCTTTGCCCTCCTCACCATTATTTCCCAACATTTATTGGTTTACTGCTGCAGTGGGGTAATGTCAAAGAACATATCCAATAGATTCTTTGCCATAGTATTGCTCAGATATATAAGTAACATGTGTGACCCATCTAACTAGACAGATGTTCTCCCTACCCACCTGCCCTTGGCTTCAAAATCAATTCAATTGATTTGCATTGGGTCAACGTACCTCCAAACATTTGTTTGTTTTTCCTATTCTCTCTGTAGCCCATTTTAGCATGCTACTGCTGTCTGCTGTAATTAGGCAGCAGTTTACTGAAATGTGAACAGTTTGACAAGCTGAGGATTGGAAAAGTAGTTTACTGAGGCACAATTATGCCATTAAGGATGGCAGTATTTGGTTTTAAGGTTTAACACAGGCTTTGCACTGCATGTAGTGCTGTTATCTACTCTAAAAGGAGTTGGAGGAAATTTGTTCAGTGGGAAAAGAAGATCTCCTCCTCCTGGACCTCTGGAGGACTCTCAGAGATACATTGTGACTTTTATTTCCTGCTGCTGGCTGCAGGAATGAAGTTGGCTAGCTCTGATCTCCACTAGAACCACTGAATGGCTATTGGGAAGGGCAACTAAATGGCTCAGGGAAGGAGTCATAGCAGATGGATTCTTCCATCCACCATGCCTAAAAAAACGTTATAGACACTTTCAGTTACACCTGCATATATCACTACTGGAAAAGCTAGTAATTTGTCATATGGCAACCTAGAACCTTAATTTAATAAATACTAGTATGCGTCTAGCCAAAGGATGTGCATGAGTCGAAGTTGAATTTCAGGCTTCCATTCTATCCTCTTTCTTACAATCATGGGCTTCCAGTTGGAGGAGGCATTGAAAGATCATCTAGGTCAACCCCTAATGCCATCATGTATTCAAATAAGTAATAGGTAGCCAATGTGTCCAAGAGGATTTTTTAAAATTCTATGAGAAGGAACTTCAAATGCTCTAAATAGAAAGGTTAAATTCCTGATTCATGGGCTATTTATAAAATAATTAATTTGCCCCTTTTCAAATGAGATTTGCTCAAAGGATTTTCCTGCCTGAGGCAAAGGCTAAAATGGTGCTCCTTCCCCATTTCAAGAAAAGGCTGGTAGTTGAACCTGACTACAACAGTGGTGACTGGACAACATTTAATGCACCTGAAGCTGTAGGCAAGTTTAGGTGACATACACAGCCCTGTGTTTCCAATCAGAGAGGAATGAACAGACACTCAAGTGAAACAGTAGCTGCTTCTGCTGCCCCCCCCCCACCCCCCCAATATGTGCTGCCTACAGTGGTCTCCTCATTTTGCCTAATGATACTGCTGGTCCTGCTAGTAGTAAAGGGTAACCTGTAGTGAATTTTTTATATATTTACTTTACCAGTGGGGCACATCCTTTACATGATATTGGTCTCCCTACAAGGCAGTCAAGAAACAAAGTTTGTTAAGATGGCAGCTCCTTCTTAACTATGGCTGTGATTAAAGTCACTTTCAAATACCTTCACAAAATAGATGCCAAAAAAGGTAATATTTTTATTGAACATGTGCACCAGCAGATATTGTAGCAGTGTAACCCCCACCAATCCTAACCAGTTTGGGTAGCAATGCTGTGAGTTTTAGTCCAGCAACATCTGGAGGGCTGCATGATTATTAATCATCTCCATGCCCCAGCCAGCTTTCCAAATGTAGACCAATAGTGACTTGCTATCTCTATGTGAAAGCAATCTGATGCCCAACCTTCACCAAAGAATCACAATACAATGTAGTGTACCACAGTACAGCAAGTGACTCAGAAAAATAGGAAGAGGAGCAGGCCATTACAAAGGAGGGAAGAAGAGGGAGGAAGCAAAATGTTTGGAAACAGTAAAATCTTAGGAGCAGGTTTTTCTGGTTTTACCAAAAGGAGCATTGACTTGCAAACAACAGAAGTGCTTAATTTGATCCTAAGATAATGACTCAGACAGCAAGTCAAAAATGGAAGAGAATTAGCAGATGTGTATATTAGGCTAATTACAGTGCTAGCAGCTATGGCTGCCAGGAGGTTAGCAATCTTCCATTTCCTAGGAATTCCAGCTCTAGACTGAAACTCTTCCTAATGGACAGCAGGTAAATGCTCACTTTAAAAGTACACTTTTTCTACACCTGATTCTCTGAGGGAAAATTTTGAAGAACATCTGGAAGGGACTATGGTCAGCTCCACTGAGGATTAATGTAGATTAACTGCTTCTATGTTCATCTCTTGATGTTGCTCACTCTCTTTCTCCTAATTAAATTCTTAAGGCAAGGCTGAGTTTGCACCAGTGTGCTATGGGGGCTCAGAAAAAGCTCACAATGTAGAACTATGCATGAAAGTCAATTTCCATAGGTTTTTCCTTATCCTTTTAAAAAAAAAATTATAACCTACATCCAATAGTATTTAAAATATCTTTTATATAATTTTCCACATACAATGTGTAAGAAAACACATTAATTATCCAATCCTTACTACCTTATCTAAATCTTATTCATATTAAACCATTTAATATGAACTAACCCAGTAATTTTAAAAAACACATAAAATAATTATTAATATCTTCATTCTTCTTACTGTCGTCTTCTCATCATATACTATTCATAATTCCACAGAGGTATAATACTATTGATTTATCACTAATTCATTTTTTTCTCCCTTCCCCAAGTGCTCCCCATCACCAGAGCCTAATGTTTTCATATTACTCTACCCTCCAAAATTGTAACTCTTCTTTTACCCTTCTTATAACTAAATACCCTGTGGACATTCTGATACTTTTTATTTACATTATTTGTTGGATAATCAGAACCCAAGTGATGTACTTAAGGTAGCAACATTTTGTTATACCATGTGTAAAATACATTCCCAACTGGCTGATAGCAATTGATGATAGTCGGTGAAATTTGACCTGATTTTGCTCTTTTGCCCTTCTGACTTTTGTTCCAGTAATTGTACTGTTAGAATGTATCAATAAATTTTAATTTTAAAAAATTGTACTGTTTCGATCATACTATTATCTCGGTATTTATATTTTTTATTATATTTTATCCTGGTCAATGACCGAGTAAACTATTTATTGATTGAACTCTTCCTGTGGAGGTAAATCACCTTCTCCTTTTACGAAAACCTTTTGTACAAATATTTTCCATATTGCTTCAAATTCATTTCTCATCATTATTCCCCTTTTTACCTTAATTCTACATGACATTTGCCATATATCTTTATACCAACCTTGCATTTGCAGATCTCTCCGGTCTTTCCAGTTAATTTGCTATAATTAATCTTGCTGCTGTTAATAGATTTGTAATTAAGTCCTTCATAGCCTGGGTGCAGTTGATCTTATCATATATAGATAATAATGCTATCTTTCAGCAAGTTTCTAACTCAATTTCTGTTATCTCTGTTATTATCTCTTTAAATACTAATTGCCAATTTTTTTTACAGATCTACAGCCCCACTACATATGAATATAAGTACCAATTTCTTGGCAACCCCTCCAAGATATCCTTGAATAATTCTTATTTGTATTGTTTAACCTTACTGGTATTAAATACCATCTCCAAATTAATTTATAATAATTCTCCTTTATCCATATAGATATTTTTTTAAAAAAATATTTTTTTAAATAATGTTGATTCCAAATTTTTCCTCATTCATGAACATTTATTATTTGTGCCAAATCCTCCTCCCATATTGTCCTAAGATATTCTTCTTTCTCATTATGATTTGATAATAATTTATATATTTCAATGTAACACCTTTCAAAATTTCATTTGCCTCTATACTATCTCTTTGCCTAATTATTTCTTCAAATTTAGTATATTCTCTAAATTCTATTCCAGTTTTTTGTCCATTGTTCCAAATGAATACAATTAAACCAGGTTAATGATAGACTTTGTAATTTCTCCATTATTTTTCCTTTATTCTTCATTATCTTCATCCATTCTTTTATCCTATATATTTCCTGTTTCCTTTTCTCTTTCCCTAGTTCTTCTTTTAAATTTATTGGATTTTTTAAACATTACAACTGGAGTTAATGGTGAGATAGCAGGAATTAATTTTTCTTTATATATATATATTTTTTCCAAATCTCCAATATATTCTTTAGAGAGGGGTTTTCTATTTCTTTCATAATGAAATCCCTAAAAATATATATTTTCCAATTTTTCTCTATTTCTATTGTTTCCATCTGTAACCAATCTAATTCTCTTTTCTCTGTAATTCCATCTATAATATATCTCAATTGATTTGTGTTATAATACCATTTTAAATTTGGGAGACCCAATCCTTCATCTTTTGGGGGTTTGTACCAGTATATTTTATTAATCCTCACTTTTTGTTCCCATTACAAAAGGTTTTTCCTTATCCTATCATGCTACTGTTTCCATTCTATCTCTCCCCTTATCGGCTTCGCCTAAGGAACTGCAGACACTACCATGTGAGCCACATTCTTACCACAATCACATCAGTTAATAAAAATGGAAACATACCTGTTTCAGAGCAGCCATTATTGTACATCTTGCCAATCGCATGACCAGGGCTGTTTCTGCCATCCTTCCAGACTCTCCCTTAACCCCACTTCCCTGCTCTGTGCCCTCCCCAGCATGCCTTGGTTGGGGGTTTATTTTATTTTTATTTGCACATTTTCAAACAATTTCAGAATTCTGCTAATGTGATTTAATTTTTTTTAAATGGGGGGGGGCAAATAGAAAGAAAATTAAAAGCAATCAAGACTGCTTGGGAATAATAAGGAGGGAGACATGTGACTGTCAATATTACAATTTCACTAGCAGCACCCTTTTGCAACCATGGCAGCTGAAGTGGAATCATAGCACTATACAGTCCTCCCTCCATTCTCGCGGTCTTCAGACTTGCATTCCCTCACTTATGCGTGAGGGATGAACAAATGGGGAAAGAATGGGGCCATGCACCCCCACACGCATGCACCTATATTCAAGCCAGTGGGGCTTGAATATAAGTGAAACTCTGTTTGTGAGAGGGGGTCCAGAACACATCCCCTGTGAAAAAGGAGGGGTGACTGTAATACTATAATGTGAAAGGGACTTAGAAGAGGATTAGGATGGCCAGGAATGATGAGAAAAGGGGGGGGACCCCTCTTTACCCACCCTCTCTCCTTCCCTTGCATTTGACTGCAAATCTTGAAGGTATCAAGTTGAAGAAACCTGGTCCAAAGTATTTCTCTAGCCAAGGAAACACCTACTTTTGGATGATTATCAGACCTTTTAGAGTAATCTGAGCCTCATGTGAACATTTTGATCACAGTCTTTCTAAGATTATATCTAATTAGTGCTCCCATCAACACAGCATGAAAGATAATTTCTTCTCTCTCCCTGAAGCCCCCTGTACACTGCAATCTTAGGAGGATCTCATGATCAGATCAGGAGGCCACATGGAAACAGTGGAGAAATTTCTTCCAATGCAGCATTGGATATAAACCTCTGAGTTTTAAAACCTCTCTAAACTGGACTTAAGCATAGGCCGGTTGAAACTGAGACAGTGAAGGGAATATATAATTACTTAGTAGCTCTTACTAACCATCCTATCAATATCTACAGCTTTGGCATTAGGTCTATAATGAATCAAGGGAACACTAAAAACCTTCATTTCACCATGTCAAAATGGAAGCACTGGGACTGAGCATCATTCCCTGCTTTCTGCTTGCGTGAAGCTCTGCAGTTCTCTTTTTCCTATGGGAAAAAGCAAAGTTTAAAAAAACTCCAAATGTCTTCAGTTTTCAGAATATAATTATAAGAAGAGATTGAAATGACAAGTTCACTTTTTGACAGTATTGTTCCATCTGACAAGACTGAAGTTATCTTAACTACTAAAAAGCAGAAAAACAGAATTGAAATTATGATGAATCTACCATAAAATTGCACCATTTCTCCACCCCAGAGACGGGGGCGTTTTGCAAGCTGAACATACAAACCATGTAAATAACAACCTTTTCTGTCTTCAGGGACATGCAATTTATGGGGAAGTTTCCCAAGAAGCAACCATGTTAGTATCTTGCAACAAAAAGAATACAGATGCTCATGGCATTTTAAAGACTAACAAATATATGCTGCATAAGTCTTTGTGGGCTTTAGATTAATGAAGTCTTATCTTGATGTACAAATCAGGGGGTGTTTATACACTGTTGGTAATAACATAAGCTAATTAAAACCTGATGTGATTTAAAACAAAAGCAAAAACTGCAAAGCCTCTCTCTCTATTTAAGCTACATGAGACAGACTGGTCGTGTCTTTTTTTTTTCTTTCTTTTCTTTTTTTAAATGTGTTTCTTTCTTTGTTAGTTGCCTTCCAGGGAAACACACATTTCTTTTCAGGGCAATGCAAAAATCTGATGGACTTTGACACCAAAACAAGCAAGGCCAGAATGCACACAAGGTTGACTAAGAGGCTGTACAGATCAGCATCAGAAGCCAGCATGGGGACAGAGTGGGGGTGTGGCAGCCACATGAAGCATGCCCCGACTCTGTCCCCATACCAGCATGACATCGCACACCTCACCACACAGCAGGCGGCATCGCAGCATTCCTCTGGCACTGCGTCCAGATAACACAGTGCCAAATGAGTGCCAAAAGGCCATGGTGATGGCAGCTATGGCGCCCTTTCTACAGTGCAAAAAGGAGCTGCTTTTTGCAATTCCTTTTTGCACCACAGAAAGGCCAGATCAGGGCCACAGCATGTAGTTGCCGCAGCCCCAATCTGGCAAAGAAAGAGGCAGTTATAGATCGTCCCTTAGGAGTGCTCAATTCAGCCCCTGAACACTCTAGTACTTGGTCCTACATCTCATATATAAGTGAGAGCTTGGTTCCCTGATTCCCTCATTCCTCCCGTGGCCCCATCTTAGTGATGGTTGAGGATCAACAGAGGGATATCAGGGTTTTTAGTTTTTAATTGTTGTTTTTATGCATTGATATTGTGTTTTTAATATGTTATACTGTTTAATACTGTCTTAAGGGGGGGAGGGATAAAGTGTTTTTAATTGTTATATTTTATATTTTATAGTTGTTAACCGCCCGGATTGGTTTGCCAGAGGGCGGTATACAAATAAATACTATTATTATTATTGTTGTTGTTGTTGTTTTTGTTTTTATTATTGGGAAGTTAGTGTTCAAAAGTGAATGAGATATACTTACAGTTCCAGTGTCACACACACACCCCCGATACTTAGTTTTTATGATAATTTAAATGTTTAAATTATAAATCTTCACTTAGGCTCAGGTCCAGCTCTATGGCAGAGCATATATTCCTATATAAGGCTGCCCTGTTCCACCACCTTCACAGATAAGACCAGTGGGAACAGGAGACAGGGCTTCTTGGTGACTGCTTGGTGACTTTGGAACTCCCTCCCAAGGAAGGTTACAATGGCCCCCTCCTTTGACCTAAACAGATGGGCAAGATTGCACAGGCTAACTCCATTGAATCTTGCCTTTGGTTTCCACTCTGGTCAGTCCCTGGGCTAGTGCACCAACAGGTGGGTGTTTACCAGCCTACCCACTGCTGCACTGTGGATCTGCCACTGCTGTGTGCCTCTTGCCTGCTACCAAAGGTTCCTACTGTGACTTGTAAGGGCAGAAACGGAGCATTGGGCTACACCCATATGACCAAATTCCCCTTCCTCTATCACAGAAAGGGATCTTTAGAGAGCCCAGTAGCAGTGGCAGGTAAAGAGTATGTGGGACTGTCTAGTTTGCCAGCTGTCATCATGGAGTTTCCAGGAAACACTGCAGCAAACAGGAGGTCTTTTTAAACTGGACCAGGATTGGTCTAGGACCACTGGATTGGTGTCTGGACTGGCCAGTCCTGGCCTGGGCGGGCTAATGGCCTGCATCCTCCAGATAGAGTGATGCCAGGCCGGAGAGAACACAGGCCTTTTGGGGTGTGTATACAGGCCCCTTATCCTTCTGCTGGCAAGCAAAGACTTTGTATTCAAATACTGTAGGCTTTTATAGATGAAGGCTTTTAACGGAAAGGGCTATAAGAGGATTCCATACTGTTTAGAACTGTAATGTTTTGCCTGTTTTTAAAAACCTTTTTAAAGTGTATGTTTTAAATTGTTTAATGTGGCTACAGTTTCATTCTATTTTAATGTTAACTTTTTGGTATGTTTTTGATTCTGATGTAATCATTTTAATTTGTAAGCCACCTTGAGTCCCAGTCTTAGCAAAAAGGCAGGATATTTGCTGAAATGGATGAATTGGAAATGCTAATCAAAGAAAAATCTTTGAATAACTTTAAGAAATATTGGGATTTGTTTATTACATACTTGCCAACACAATGGTATATGGTAGAGGCTTAAATATATTATTATATATATGGAAGTAGAATAATAGCATTATATATTCATCAGTTTGCAGAGAGGGAGTCAGTAGTGTATGTTTATTTTTGTTAAATAGTTTTGTTTTCTTTGTTATTGGTTGTTAGTATTGTTTGTATTTTAGATATATTTACAAAATGTTGTTGTGGTTGTGTTTATGTTTAATAAAAGATTTTTTAAAAGGAAAAGAAAAGACAGATGATGACAACAAGAACAACAACAAATTGCCTGAATCATGCTGGGGACTTATGTTTTCATAAGTGAACTTATGACTGTGGGAATTAGAATTAGGCAGTTCTGTAATATCTGTACCCAATAAAGAGCTACTATTTTGTTACTAGGAAGGGGAGCCAATGAAAGCCACTGTGATGTAGTGGTTTGAGCACTGTATTGTGACTCTGGAGATCATGGTTCAATTCCCGGCTTGGCCATGAAACCCACTGGGTGACCTTGAGCAAGTCACATGGGGAAAGCAATGGTAAACCATTGGGACCAGTGCACATAATAACATCCTATATCAGGATGAAGGCTAGCGAGTGCAGATGCACATTGTGTCCCTCTTGATGGTGTCCTGTTAAAACATCTGCACAATTCACTAACCAGATTTCTTAATGCCTCTGCTAGATTGCTAAGTGTATGTAAAGTTACGTAACTTACAATGTGGTAGAAGATTCTGGCCAATAATAATAATGCTTTCCCAGTTTCCCAAAATTAAATAGTTATGCTGTAAAACAAAATACCCATTTCAATCCTACCAGGCACAGCTAAGTAATGAGGCTGCACCCAAACAACCTGGGCTGAATGCAATACTGGACTTCCACATCCACAAAAGCAGAATGCAGCATAAGTATGGGATGCAATTTCCTGAGCACCCTAAAAACCTGTTTTGGTAGACTGAAAAGACCCTTCCGCACATTTTTAGGCACAAGCAAAGGCTGGAAAGAGAAGTTTTAGGCTCTTGTTACTTAAACACAGTTGCTGAAAAAGAAGTTACGAGTTATCCCTCATTATCTTGTACCACCTTTGAGACTAACTGTATGAAAGAAGTTATAGCATAAGCTTTTGTAGACTTGGTGCTACAAGATCCCTTTGCATACTGATACTGCAGACTAACATGGATATGTGTCTGAATTCTACCCTCATTATCTAATAACTGTTATGCTTTATACCTTAGTGAATGAATACAAGGAATTAAATATAATTAATTTCACATCTGGTAACTAATTACTTTCAAGTTCCAATGAAGTTAAATGACAATTGGTTGAGGTAAATGTGACAAGATGAGGCACTACATTTGTCTGAGTTCTGTTTGAGAAAGGCATTGACTCTAATGCAGTGCTTTGCATTAATAAGGTCACAGGTTTAACTCTTTGCATCCCAGGCTAAAAAGGATGAGATAGGAGGCCATGAGAATAGCCTTTGCATGAAATTCTGAGTTGTTTCTAATCAGAATATTAGACTGGATGCACAAATTGTCTAACCTAACAGAAAGCACCTTTCTGTGCTCCTTATATATGTATAAAGGAAGCATCACAAACAGAGCTGTTGTTGACCATTTTGTCCATGCTGTGCCTCGTAAACATATCATAACTCCTCTCATTCAGATTTAGACCTTGAACACTGGGGCTGCTGTCACACTTCAGAATTAATGCACTTTTACACCATTTTAACTGTCTTGGCACCATCCTATGGGATCCTGGGATTTGTATTTTTTGTGGCACTAGAGCTCTCCCTGCACAGAAGGCTATCCCATAAAACTACAAATCCCAGAAATCCATGGCAGTTAAAATGGTTTTAAATTCCATTAATTCCATACTGTAGATGTAGCCTGTGGGGTGGTGTCACAATCCAAACTGGTCAGTCCTGCCTGTGAAGCAGGTGCATCTATTTTTGTGAAGACTGGAGAACATCCCAACCACATCATCCTCATGAGTTTCAGACTGCATGTAGTTATTTCACAGGAGCACTTCTATCCCCAGTTGTTGTGAGCCACAATACCTACAGTCTCATAAAATGCAGGGCCAGGGCTTGGTTCTCCTTATGAAGTTCCGGACTTTGGCACGAATTGGCTCCACCCAGCACAGCAAATTGTAAGGGAGCATGGGGAGTGAAGTCCATAATGGCTCAAGTTTCTTCACTCTTCTCTTAGCCCTGTCATGCAGCACAGCTATAGCGCTATGGGTCAAAGTCCAACACTTTATAAGGAGAGCTAAGTCTCAGCCCTGCATTTTATGGGAATGTAGTTATTAACTGCCATGGTGCAGGGACGTAGCCAGGATTTTAGGAAGGGGGGGTCCAGACTAAGTGCCCCTATTATAATGGGGCTTGGGCGTGGTGGAGCAGCACCACGCACCATTCATTTTTCTAATGGAAGGAGGGGTCCAGACCCCAAGACCCCCCCCCCTTGGCTACGTCCCTGCATGGTGGCATCCAATGGAATTTGGGGTTGGCATTTGAGGTGAAGAGAGGCCTTTACAACAGTGGCGTCACTGAGAGGTACAGGGAGGTACAGCAGGTGGGGCCCAGAAGAGGGGCAGGAGGGGTACAAGCATGTCTTTGCCAGCTACTCCCAGGGAGAAAGCAAAGGACTGGAGGACAGGAAGGATGCAAGCCATGGCAAAGCCCAGAGGGCCAGCATGCCCTTTTGGCCACCATCGACCCCCCCCCTCAGCAGCCCCTCTCACACACCTGGTGATACCCAGCATGAGGATGCCACTGCTCTAGAACCTTCACTCAAGATGGTCTACAGGTGCCTCTCACCATAATGCAAATTTCAGGATTCTGTAGAATGTTGCCATGTTAGTTAAAAAGGAATCATTGTGCTATAATTGTGTAGTGTGAAAACACCCTAAATGTCTGCCCAACAACTGCCCCAGACTATTTATTTCCCCCAAAGTCTCCACTGTCTTCTCCAAAGGACCCAATTTAAGGCTCTCAGGTTGAAAGGCAGAACCCTTTCCCTCCTTCTCAGTTCTTCCCATCTTCATTTCAGGAGCAGAGTGTTGCCTTCTTGTTGTTTTACAACAGAAGAATTCAGTGGAGCTTCAGATTTGGTCGGCTCAACTCCTGTTGGTCCTGGGAGCCCTGGCAAGCCCTTCAGTTTATCTAACTAGGAAACTGGAGGCCAAACAACACATTAGGTAGAGATCTCTGACTGCCTCCTGCAGTGTTGTTCTTCCATCTAGCCATGGAGGGCTACAGACCTGCCTACAACAGTGTTGCTTATTTTCCTTGTTTCAAGCAGGTAAAGAAGGGAGCTGCTACTTGTGGTTACATATGCCTTCTCAGCCTGGGGCTACCAGAAACTCTAGGAAAATGAAATCTAAGTGGGGGAAATATTATGGAGGTGAAATATTAATGAGCCTCTCCCCTAGAACTGATATTCCGATCAAATTTGGATATTCCCCACCCTGCAAGCAAGTTCCTGTTTACTCACAAACAGATTATGTCCCCCATTAAACTAGGGTCCCTGTTATATTGCTTGGTTGCTTATTCATTTATTTACTACCCCACATGTCTCCCAACACAGCAGTCAAGGTGGCTCACAAGAAATTTGAAAACCCTTGATACGCATTTTTTAAAACCCAATTAAACAATCACGTTTTTAAAAAACATGATTAAAACAGTTTTAAATACATTTAAAACACAGAAAGTGTCAAAAACAACACACCCATTAAAAGTTCCTAGCATTACGATTCCACCTTAACAGCAATGGCAACATCCTTTAAAATGTTGGGATTGGCAGCTTAGAGAAGAGGCCTTTTGAATTCCCACCCAGAGAGCTCTCCTATAGACTCAGTCCAAACTATATAAACCCCAGAATTCCGCAGGATGCATCTGAAGCAGTTTAGGTGGAAATTATACTATAATGGAGTCTTTTTATTTATTTATTTATTTAATTTGGCCATCTTTTGGGAGTGCTTTGGTTGTGTCCTCCTGCATGGCAGGGGCTGAACTAGATGCTCTTGGGGTCTCTTCCAACCCCGTGGCCTTGTCTGTATTGGCCAGGATGTTCCAGGACCACCCAGATTATCCTGGCCTCATAACTGCTCCATTGTCCCCCAGTTATCTGGGCCTCCGTTCCTGCACCATAAAGGCTGCCTGCCTGGGCATCCTGTTGCGCTGTGCAGTGTATCCACCACCACTGTGGGTCACTTGCTTCTGAGGTCAGAACAAGGTGCCCAGTGATGATCATATGCTGGACACCTCATTCTGACCCCAAAATAAGCAACCTGTTGCAGTAGTGGACACTCTAGATGGCCCAGAAGGACCCCCATGCAGACAACCGCCACAGAATGGGAACAGAGGGCAACAGATGAGTTATTTTAATTTGTTTTAACCTTGTTATGCCTCAGGTCTGGTGCAGGATGTGCCCAATGTCATCCAGACTGCTTGCACGAGAACTGAGGTTTCAGTTGTCCATTGTCTGAACAAGACACTGCCAGAACAGAGGGGGAACAGGCCTAGTGGCCCATGCAGAAAAGACTTACAATTCTATGATTCTATAGTGTTATTATCATTGTGTAGTGTGAAAGGTGAAAAGTGAAATGGTTGCTTCAGGCAGTGTGTGCCAGGGACAAGCATGAGTAGCAGTCCACCCAGCCATTCTTCCTGAGCCCCCAAACCTGTCCTCTTCTGTTGTAGGACAGCCTGCTCTGAAACTTCTAAACTAGCCTGATGCCTTCAGGTACTGTACAAGATGTTAACCGATCATGCAAATGAGATGTCCAGTCCAGTTGGTTTCTCTTGGTAAAATTTGCAAGGGGTCTTTTCCTTCAAATAAGTAACAAAATTGGGCTGATCTTGCTCTTAAGTGATAGACTTCTGAGCTGAGCTATGTGGTAGGAAAGCCATACAACATATTGGATTACTGATGTGGCTTTGCTGAGGACACAAAAGTATAGATTGAGATGCAGATATTTAGTCTGCATAATTTCAGGTATCTGAAAGTAGAGTAAACTAGCATATCAAGATGCAAGTGATCCAAACAACACAGTCTCCTGCGTCCATCCACAGAAGCAAATCTCACTTTTTAGTGGGACTTACTGCCAAGTAAATGTGCTCAGGATTGCAACCTAAAACTTTCTATAGCCAAGAGGTTTTCTTATGGTAGTGTGGTATTTTATAGGGTCATGTTCCCCTTGTAATTCCAAGGATCAGAATTCTAACACTTTGGTCACAGTCTGAATTGTTATAAATTATTCTAGCTAAATAAGGAATACAGTTGCCCACTCACTTGATGACAAATTTGGCTTAGTTTGTTCTCCCATTCCTTCAGAATCCATACCACCTTAGTTATTGTAATGAGATTGGTCATCAGGGCAATTATTCTAGATTAGGGGTTCTCAACCTTTGATCCATCACTGTTTGCATTTCAGCTCCTAGAAACCTTCACAAGTTTGGCCAGTGATAATGGATTCTGGGAATTAAAGTTCAAACATCTGGAGGACCAATAGTTGAGAACCACTGTTCTAGACTTTAATAAGGCTCTTTCTTAGTACACAGACTCTGATTCACTTTAACTGTCATGGCAATGTCCTATGAATTCTGTCAGGGATGATGGGAGTTGTAGCTCTTCACCTCTGGCTGAAACTCACCACCTTGTTACACACCGGCGCTGACCAGTTTTGGCCAGTGGTTAAAGCTTTGCTCTAAAGCAGCAGAGTTACAGAGAATAGGCAGAAGACCCCGACAAACTCTCCAAGCCTTCTCACTCTTGCTTCCACAGAAGTCTTCACCCTTCTTCAGGATCCAGCTGGCTCTTGTATCTTCACCTAAGACACCAGACAACTCAGTAGTCTTATATAAAATATCTACTTTATTCTACTATATACAGCTCCAAAACTATCCAATACTATCCACTACTACTACCCACACAATACATTGGGATTCATAGCCATTATTATAGTCACTGGAAAATACCACCCACTCTTGTCAGTTTCCACCCAGTGGGCGTGTACAACCATTCTCATTGGTTCTCTTGGTTCATCCCATAATTAATGATTTCATCATTTCACCTTGTCCGCTTTAACAATTCTCAGGTGTGTTCAATTATCCACTTTGCATTTCTGTCCTTGGCATTTAGGACTTGTTAATTGCATTACCTCTTACACCTGTGTGGCTTCTAATTGCTTTTGCTGAGTCATCCTGACTCTCACATACAAGTTTTATTTCTTTCACTGTATATCCCATGTTGCTTTTTCCTTAATCTTATCATTCTAATATCAACAAAAAAGGAAGCCAGAACTAGCTCATTAAACATAATGAGGTAGTTAATAGCTTATTAATAGCTCATTAAACATTATAGTGTGCATTTATTCTGCTTATGAAGAAAAACTCAGAATGTATTTTATTTACACAATGTGTTTCCTATCCCCTGCTCATCCTGTATTTCATATGATAGGAACTTCAAGCATAATGGATCATCACCAGAGGGCAGCTAGGAACAGAAGTTTACTTCTGTTTTCTTTGGAAAGCCTGAAACTATCAATGGATGCAAAACAATCACACACAAAAAGTATTTACCATACACTGAAAGCTGATATGTTTGGCTAAATTAGACAGTTGGCACACAATGGTGTTTGACAGGTGACATGAAACAGTATTTTGTATTAGATACTATTTAATAAATGCCATGCATTATTTCACATTGAGCAGTTGATAGATTGTGGCAGTTCATACGTGACACTTGCAAACATTGATCTAATGGAGCCGTGCTAATAAATCTAACAGTGTAATCCAGTAAATGTATGCAGAGGTGTGTCCGTCATTTTCAGTTAAATGGGAGTCACTTCTAAGTAAATAGCAGAAAATGGCTGCCTCACCTATATGAGCTCTAAATGATGCTTTAAGGGTTAAATCTGGCATTTTGGCAACTTTGAATGCTTATGAATTTTTGTTTCTGTTGCAATCACATCAAATACCAATTGATACATCAGTGATGACTGCAAATCAAACACATAGAAAATATGGCATGATAAATTATTGTCAGTTACTAAGAAGGCGAGGAGTGTTGTACATGAAGGTATGCAAATACCACTTGACCAAGCAGGATCTCATGAACTCAGATCATTAGCCAACCTATGATGATTTGTCAGTCAAAGAACTTAGAAAGTCATTTTACAGTGGGCCCTTGGTATCCACTGGGGTTTGGTTCCAGGTCCCCCTGTGAATAACAAAATCTGTGGATACTCAAGTCCCATTAATATACAATGGCACAGTAAAACAGTGTCACTTATATCAAATGGTGAAATCAAAGTTTACTTTTTGGAATGCATGTATTTAAAAAATATTTTCAAGCCCTGGATAAAAAATCCATGGATACAGATGGCTGACTGTACTTGTTTGTTTTGTTTATGTGTTACCGCATAGCCATAGCAATCAGGATGATATATATGTTAAAATAATGAAATAAAAGTATGGATATATCCATTGGTTGTTGTTTTTTTCATTAGAAAACACTTTAAAAAATTTTTTTGCAAACAGTAGTACTTATACATTCTGCTGCTTAGGAAAGAGGTAAATACACAAACAAGATTCAGAGTGGGACAATGTTTTTAAACAATTTAGCTTAAAGAAAGACCCATACAATTAGTGAGACCCAAATAAGCATTAGAAACATTTCTTCCTCAGTTAACAATGGCTGATCTCTCCCCATCTTAATTCAGAACGGGGCCAATGATGATAAGCATCATTGGAGAGCACTCACTGGCTGAATGGGAGTCTGCTCTGTTCAGGAATTCCTTACTCCCTTGTGATTATTTGGACATGTAGGCCCAAGCTAAACCACACCATTCAATATCATTTTCTTGCTTTAGCAGTCCATAAATCATATGATTAGCACTAAAGAAAAGCAGGGAAGATCCAATACAGTGGGCCCTTCCCTTACATGGGGGATCTGTTCCAGACAAACACACACACCCCACGTAAGGGAAATACCGTGAATGCTCGAGTTCCATTGAAAACACTGAGGCGTGTGCATGAGGCACAGCATGGTACATGTACCATCGGTGTATGCACCATTGCCACTACCAGTGCACTGCTTTCAGCATAAGCTGAAAGCCACATATAGCGTGTCTGCATATGATGCAGGCATGCTGTATTACAAGACCTGTATACTTTCATTGCCATGATAACATCACCATGAATGTCATTCTTTGGAAGATAGTTTGTTCACAAACTAACATGTGTGTTTGTTTTCAGTGAACAATCAAATGTATGACCATATCAATCACTCAAAGGAAAGTCTGTGTATATGACACTCACATTAAAAAAAATGGGTCAGCTTGAGCAATCAAACAATCATACAGAAAAATGGACTGCTTACTTACAAATTATTACTCCAATGGTAGAAACCTTTGTCCTTCCATTGTTGTGCTCTGCTACTCCCAAACTCTCTTACCATTGGTCATGTTTGGTATGTCTGATGGAAGTTGTAGGCCAAAAGATCCAAAGAGCCAAATTTCTCAGCCCTGGCTTAGGCTGTGGAGGTGTGACATTGGTCTATATATCTGAAATAATCCAAATGTATACTTGATCAGGAGCAGATGAGTTCTCTCAGAGTGTAACCAGAAATTTACAAGCTGGATAAAGTACTATTGTGCTGCGCATTAATTTGGAATTTCTATCATCAGTATTATCAAAAGGACATGATATCTGTATTTTTTTTTCTCTCACTGCCAAATAGCTCTGTGGAGTTTTGGTTTTTTTTAGCCAACATTTTTCCTCACTAGGTTTCCTCTTGGCATGGTTTCTTTGAAGTAGAAGTATTTAGACATTTTGTCTCTCATTTAGAATTTCATTAATACTTGCTGTGCAAAGGGAGCTTGTAGAATCTTTGAGACTACCTGTTTGAAAGAAGATATAGCATAAGTTTTCATAGACATGGTCTGCTTCCTCAAATGCATGGAGTAAAATGTTGCCCAGGAAGGACGTTTCTAATCAGTCTATATAAATAGCCATAGAAATGCAAAACTTGTAGATATGATGATGAGGTGACAAGTCCAGCTTTAACTATTATAATTGGATGACAAAGACAGGTGGAAAGACGTTGTCTAAGGCCAGGGTGAGTGGATGACCACATGAATGGTGGAGGAACAATAACCCTACCTGCTCAAAGGCTCTCAGTGGCAAGCCTTTATTTGCCTCAGACAGCCTCCCAACCTCAAACACTTACTTACTTACAGAACAATGTACAACACAGATGGGGAGATATATACAAGACTTTGCCACAAATGCAGATGTCAATTTATCCCACACATCTACTCAGGAAATGTCATCACAGGACATAATCACATCACCCACAATATTAGAGGGATTTTCACTTGCTCATCCATTATTGTGATATATGCCATCCTCTGACAACATCACTCTTCATTGGGCAAACAGGCCAGTCCATGCACCAGAGGATAAATGGACATAAATCAGATATAAGAAATGCAAATACACAAAAACCTGTTGCAGAACACTTCAGTTTTCCTGGGCATTCCATCCCTGACCTCAGGATAGTAACTGAAAGAATGAAACTGGCAGCATGAGCTTTGGTAGACTTCAGTGTACTTCCTCAGATGTATCTGAGGAAGTAGACTGAAGTCTTTGAAAGCTCATGCTGCCAATTCCTTTCTTTCAGTTTGTCTCAAAGGTGCTACAAGATCTCTTTTTGTACTGATTCTACAGACTAACATAGCTATATTTTTGAATTCTACCAGGATAGTGGTCCATGAACTAAAAACAACAACTATAAATGAAGACTGGAAAGAGAAACAGCTGAATTACCATATGTCCACAAACTCCAGTCCCTCAACAGTGGGTTAAACAGAGACAATGGCTTCCTGGCACACTACACATATTATAACACTGGTTAACACCCCAGCCTCATAAGGGCACTCTTAGTCAGTTTATCACATCTCCTTTCTGGTTCCCAGCTTGCCATCACAATATTCCAAAATTCTCTCCACTGTTCATATAGTCATCCACCCAGCCTGGCTTTGGACAACATCTTTCCTCCTACCTTTGTGTCTCAACAACCATAGTTAAAATGGAACTTGTCACTTCAGTACCATACCCACAAGTTTTGGTTTCTATAGCTATTCATATAGGCCTGTTACAGACTGCCAAAATAAAGCTGCTTCGGGTCTCTTTGGAGGTATGCTATTTAAATGATGCATGGGTCCTAAGAGTCCGGAGGTTGCGCCAAAGCCACACTCCAGTCCTAAGCACTGGAATGCAGCTTTGGTGCAGCTTCCGGATTCTTAGGATGCATGCATCATTTAAACAGCATACCTCCAAAGAGACCCGAAGCAGCTTTATTTTGGCAGTCTGTAACAGGCCATAGTCTGGTTATAAAGGCCTTTCCTGGGCATCACTTTAATCCATGCATTTAAGAAAGTAAACCTAGTCTACAAAAGCTTATGCTACAACTTCTTTTGCACAATTGGTCTCAAAGGTATAACAAGATCCCTTTGGATATTGATATTCCAAACTAACATAGATATGTCTCTGAATTAATTAATGCTAAGTTCATTACAAACTGTGGAAAATTCTACTGCCAATCTTCCCTAGCATAACAGCTCTCCTTATGTGAGAAAAAAAGGGATAAACATTTCTTTCTTTACATGTGTACTCAAGTAGGTGGGAAATAAAATGTACTATTGATATAGCCCAGGCCTAGCTATCTTTCCTCAGAACTAAGGGCCCTGTCCTAATACAATTACAGTGTTATGATTCCACTTTATCTGCCATGGTAATATCCTACAGAATCATGGAATTTGCAGTTTAAGGAAAGTTACATATAATTCTCAACCAGAGAAATCTAATGCTTCATCAAACTACAGCCCTGTCCTAGACTGCAGCCAGCACACACAAACACATGCCGATAAGGATGGCTCAGCAAGGTAATTAGCTATGCAGCTGGAAACAGTCCACAAACCTTGCAAGGAGTGAGCAAGCCCAAAGCCAAAGTCAGAAATACAGAGATCACGATAGTCAGTCCAGTCCAAGGTCAGGTCAGCCAGAAGGTAGCAATAGTCCAGTTCGTTCCAAACTCAAGAGTCAAGGCAACAAGGAGTCAAGAGACACAGAGCCAGTGCAGGCAGCAATCACACAAAAGGATCATACAATAAACTCTGGCACTGAGTTGGCGTCTCTCTGCTCATTAAGTAAGAGACGCTCTCCCCGTGCCACCTGAGGCTGATTTGCTAATTGCCTCTCAGCAATCCTCCTGGATCTATGCACGCAAGCACTCTCAGCCCTGCATTGCCTAAAGGAAGGAACTTCCAGGCATGATTCCTCCCCAGAGTCACCACTAGGCTGTTGCACCACAAGAGGAATCCCACCAGCACTAGGACCTGGCTGAGCCTCCTCCTCTGGGGCTGGGAGATCGCAGCTGGGATCTGGCAGAGCAAGATTAGCACTTGGTGTAGCCTCAATTTCCCCTTGCAGTGGAGTAATCACATCCTCTTCTTCATCCTCTGAGTCCGGCTCTTGGCTGGCCATGACAAGCCCCAGGATTGCACAGGATGTCACCATGGCCATGGCCATGAAGTGGAAGCATTGCACAATAATTGTGTGGTGTGAAAGGGGCCTAAGATTCATTCTTTTTAATAGAAAGTTAATATTTTAAAAGTTGCAACCTAATGAGCCATTATGAATTACATCTTGATAGATCCTGACATTGCATCATGCAAATCAATACTTAGCAAGAGATTTTGATATGGTCTATGGTATCACAGGTGTGTTCTCTTCAAGAAAGGTTTCTGCCTCAAGGATCTTTTAGAGGGTGTGTTGCAAAGACTATCTCTTTTGGATCCTAAAGTGACAAGGAATCAGTAGATCAAAGAGCTTCTTCACAGTGTTTTCATCAGTACACCTGAAAGTCTAAATTCAACAGCTGGAGAACTAGGATTGCATGCTCCTGCTTTTTGAGTGTGTTGTTACTGTTGTTGTTGTGTTTTCAAGTCATTTCTGATTTATAATGACCCTAAGGCAAACCTATCATAGGGTTGTCTTGGCAAGATTTGTTCTGAGGGAGTTTGCCTTAGCCATTCTCTGAAGTGTGACTTGCTCCAGGTCACCCAGTGGGTTTCAGACCTCAGTCCTAAACCTATGTGCAGTAGAAGCAGCCCGGAACAATTACTCTCTCTTTCCTGGATTATAGCTCCCTGAATGCCCCATACTCTGGGCACTCTCCCTCCCTGCCACACACCACTTTACTTATGAGTAAAATGGCACATGGCAGGGAGCAGGGTTCACTCAGCCAGGTGTCATCCAGTGAAGTCCGCACCACCTGCACCCCCCTAGTAATGCCACACCATGATTTCCTGCAGAATTTTAGTGGCATGCCAACAATACCGTAATAGGTGACTAGTGGCCCTGAAATACTATCAGTGAATTAGTCATTTTCTACCCCCTCCCTCAGGCACTCTTCAGTGATAGCAGCCAGAAAAACACCATCACACGACATTGCATTTTTGTTGTACTCACAAGGAGTATATGACAGGAAAATCAAGATGTAATTGCAAGGGATGGGTGATGTTTTCAAGTGCTTTGTTGTTGTTTTTACAAGAACTTTCCAAAATGTCCAGATTTCCTCACAATACTTGACCAAAAGCTATTATTCACTTGCAGTGACTTATTTACCGCACACTTCTAACTTTATTGCACAAGAAAACGAAGCAAAAACAGAGCTGGAAAATAGCAGCTTTCTCTGTCCCTTACTGCATGGCATTGTAGCACTTCAGTACTCTTCCCACAGGAGATGGTCATAAACACATAAACGACAGCCAAAGCCTGCAAAATAAAAGTAACAATTATATTCATTGTGTGCAATTTTCCAGCTAGAAAAAAAGATGCACTTTTACAACTGTCTCCTGTGGGAAGAGAAAGGAAGCGCTACAACATCATGCAATAAAGCATGGAGAAAGCTGCTACTCTCTGGATCTATTTCCAGTGTGTTTTCACGTGCTATAAGACTCTTACTGATAACCCCAGATTTGCTTGTGAGTAATGTATAAACAGATCAGCTGCCAGAAGATGCTTGTCTGCTGCAAGTTACTCTCATCCTGATGCCATTTTTCTTTTAAAAAGTCACTCTGACAGTTTTGTTATACATAATGCAGCAGTGAATTGCAAAACTCTCATTGACATTGAAGATGATAAGCTGTCAGTGTACTGGCAAAGAAAATTAAAATACAGGTTTCCCAAGAAGCTCCAAATGGCCATTGCTTTCCTTTCCTTTCATTCTGTTGCTCAGATTCTACTGCATAACATTTGCATACCTTTGCATGCAAAGGCTCAAGTAAAATGAAATGGAACAACTATTTCATGGGAAATGGCACAAAGCAGGAGCAAGAATTTGGGAAAACATCAAGGTTGGCTCTGAGAGGGAAACACTATTAGAAACAAGGGTGCATAAGATGTACTCCTTGTACCACAACTGGCCCTTGGGGGCTCTTGGTGTGGTCAAAACTGCAGAAGTCAGACATATCTATACCCACAGCTGATTAGCTGATCTGAACTTCCCATCCTTGTACACTGAGACATGTATATATCTGTGAACACACACACATTTTCATATGTATGTGATCCCAGCAGATACACGATATGGCTCAAATATAGTTCAAAACAATAACATATTTAACAATTGGAGAAACAACATTTTTCCGAATGGTTAAAATAGAAGCAGAAGTACACTGTGGAGTCGAAGGCTTTCATGGCCAGCATCCATATTTTTTGTGTGTTTTTGGGCTATGTGGCTATGTTCTAGAAGAGTTTCTTTCTTACGTTTCGCCAGTATCTGTGGCTGGCATCTTCAGAGAATGCTTCCCTGGAAAGGAGGGTGTGTGTGTGTGTTGTGTGTGTGTGTGTGTTCCAGGGATGATGGGAGTTGTAGCTCTTCACCTCTGGCTCTAACTCACCACCTTGTTATGCATGGTGCTGACCAGCTTTGGTTCAGTAGTGTTAATGCTTTTCTTCCAAGCAGCCGAGTTTCACGAGAATAGGTGAAGACCCCCGACAAGCTCTCCAAGCCTTCTCACTCTTCTTCCTCAGAAGTCTCCAAACTTCTCCAGGATCCTGCTGGCTCTTGTATCTTCACTCAAGACACCAGACAACTCGTAGTCTTTATAAAGATAATAATAATAATAATATATAATATAATAATAATAATAATATTTATTTGTATACCGCCCTCTGGCAAACCAATCCGGGCTGGTTAACAACAGTAAAATATAAAATATGACAATTAAAAACACTTTATCCCTCCCCCCCCTTAGACAGTTTAAATAGTTAACTATTAAAAATACAATATCAGGTATTATAAAAACAGCAATTAAAACTAAAAACCCTGATATCCCTCTGTTGATCCTCAACCATCTCTAAGATGGGGCCACGGGGGAATGAGGACATGGGAATCAGGGAACCGCTGGCCGGGATGGTTTAATCTGGAAAGGCCTGCCGGAGAAATCCATCTTGACCGCTTTTTTAAAGCTGTCTATGAGTTATCTGACGGATCTCATCCGCAGGTCGTTCCGAGTTTGGGGGCGACAGCAGAGAACGCCCTCTGGGAGGTTGCCGCAAGCCTAGATTTTAAGCTGCTGTAGTAAGTTCCTCCCAGAGGACCGGGAGCGCGGGAGGATTGTACGGGAGGAGGCGGTCTCTAAGATAGTTTTGACCCAAGCCATTTAGGGCTTTAAGGTGATAACCCACACCTTGTACTGGGCCCGGAAGCTGATAGGCGCCGTAGTGGCGGGACCTCAAACCAGAGAGTGTGGTCCCTCCTAGTTACCTGACACAAGCCTGGCTGCCATGTTTTGAACCAGCTTAATTTCCGAGTCACGCACAGGGGTAGCCCCATGTAGAGTGCATTACAGAAATCAAGGCGTGAGGTTACCAGTGCGTGCCCAACCGTCTCGAGATCCCTTACTTCCAGAAAAGGGCGCAGCTGGCGTATCAGCCGAAGCTGATAACAGCCACTCCTGACCGTCGCATTTACCTGATTTGTCACTCAGGACGACGATCAAGGAGCACCCCCAGACTGCGAACACAGTCGCTGGAGGAGGTGGACCCCATCCAGGGACTTGAGGTTGCAACCCCAATTCTTGGTTTCGGGGCCGCTACCATGAGCACTTCCGTCTTGTCTGGATTCAGTTTCAATCTGTTTTCCTCATCCAGCCCCATTACCGCCTGAAGACATTCATTGGAGAAGAGATGCCATCGGAATTCGAGGCGCACGAACGAGTACGGAGAAATAGATTTGGGGTCATCAGCGTACTGATAACACCCCGCACCATAACTCCGTATTATCTCACCCAGCGCTTCATATAGTGTTAAATAACATCGGGGACAAATAGCCCCTGGGATCCCCAATGAGGTCGGTCTCTCACTGGCGCTACAGTCCCCGAGTAGCACCCTCTGAGACCCTTTTAACTTTTCTACTATATTACACATCAATACTAATGCCCTCTACAATCTCCAGTATCTCCAAAACAACTCCAACTATCCACAACTACCCACAACAATACCATTGGCAAACCTTGCTCTTTTATAGCCATTTGTTATCACCACCCACTAGTCAGTTTCCACCAGTGGTGCGTGTACATCATTCTGATTGGTTCACATAGTTCAACCCATTATTAGAATTTAATCTACTCACCTTTTTACACTTAATGAATCTCATGGTTTCCAATTGTACATTCTATAACTCTGTCATTGACATTCAAGACTCTAATTACATTAGCTTTTTCACCTGTGTTGTCTTCTTAATTGCTCTTGCTTAGTCATTGTGACTTTCACATACTGTTTTATTTCTATTACTGTATGTCTCTCGTTGCATTTTCTTAACAGTGTGTGTGTGTAACATTTACTGTGTGCACTACTAACTGTGGGAATGCAGATGCATGATGATTTGCAAGTGTGTTGTTCTGTGTTTAATGGCGCCTCAGATGGGAGGGCTCTCAAAAGAGGATTAGTGTCTGCTTGATTAGTGCTCATTGTCTGCTGGGAAACCCCTGACCCTGGGAGATTTCTCATTTGCATTTGTTGAGTCTTTATTTTGCTATCTTTCAGGACTGGTAACCAAACCTTGTTTACTTTAAGGGTTTCCTTTTTCCTTTTGAATTGTCCAGTGTTTTGTGGATTTCAATGCTTCCCTGTGCATTACTGACATATGGTGTGGTTGGCATGGTCCAGAATGTCAGTGTTTGCAAACCGCATTTTATGCTCAGGATGGTTTATAACATTCTGTTATTGCTGATTTTCTGGCTGGCCCAGTCTGCCAGAAGTACACTCCTTGAACACCATTGCATTCTTTTTTCCATGAACCCTTTATGAATAAGTGAAAGACACCTACATTTTGATTTTAAAATCTAAGGTGGCTAATATATATTTCAGTTTGCAAAAGCTCTTCCCCTTTGCAATTGTATACTCGTTTTTTTATATTGTTGTTTTTTTTTTGGTTTTTTCCTGCCACAATGAACACAGTCTTAAAAGCCCCAGTTCTGCTCAAGGTTTCCACTTGCAAAGTTCATTGTTTTGTGATTTTAAACTCTGTCATAATTGCATGTACTATGAATTGATTGAGTTTTACATGATGCTCAGTATAATTTTTAAAGATCTGCATATTTTGTAACTGTGAACGACACTGTTTTCATAACCGGCTCCTGAATACTGTTGCTACATGCAATAGCACCTACATACAAGAAGGCTTTGTAGGTTTGGGGAATCTCGATCCTATTTATAAAACAGTACACTTTATAAAACATCCTATTTATTTGAACTATAAATAAGATAATCCTAAATCCTAATTAGGCATTCACATACTCCGTATGGATCTTTGTCCTGTTTTTTCACATGAGAATGAGCAGAAACTACAGATTTTTTTTCACCTGCAAAATGGTATAAACTATTTCCTGGGCTTTTTGTTCAAAGTTTTTCACATTTCCAAGAGGAATTTCACATAATTTTGTACAAGGCTTTATAATAGCTGAACACCAAACAAATACAGAATACTGCTGAACTTGGTGACTATAATACAGTTAGCAATCAGGTAGCCTACTGTTGGAGCCAACAGTTACTTTTTAGCAAATTGCCCTCCCTTATTGAAAGATATGCAGTGCAACACATGTATTATAACCATTATAACATCTTTTAACAGTAAAAGCACAATGTACATCTGTAGAGAACAGTTCACATGTAACCACAAAATTTATAGAAGGATGTGCCACCCCTTCCTTCTGTAACTATGTTTGTAAAGATTTTTGTATTTTTGTACTATTAACGTTTTATTATGTCTACTGGATATGCTATAAAAGTAACTGTTGCTATCTAGGCTGATTGCTAATTGTATTAAAACTGGAATAGAATGTCTGTTAAGAAATAGTATTGAAGGATACTATAGGAGTCATGACCATTATCAGTCATACCAAAATTTATAACTGCATAGTAACAGACTCTAGCTTTGTTCTCATGCTTCAGCTGGCGAACTCTTATGGACGACTGTTCATTTCCTGGCAGGCTGTTGATGTGCTCTGGCCTCTCGCAGGCTATTGACAACCTCTCTAGCAGAGAATGAAACATTGTGAATATTCTTCATGTCCCTCATGCTCATGGTTAATGCATTCCTATACGGGGGAGATGAGATGTGTGAGGGTAGAGGAATAGGATAGAGTGGATGCAACCCTGGCTAGAGTGCTCCACATTTTGTTTCAGATCTCTTGTGTTCTCTCTATAGACCTTTTATGCCAGGTGAGTGGAGGATTATATATAAGGACCCACAAGGGCATTTGTTCCGGTTCACCTGGCACGTAGTCCAGAACCAATGAACTGAAGAGACTCCCTTCTTGGCCTTCTTTAGAATGTCTTTACTTCCGCCTTCTTGTTGTGCATCCATTTTAAAAGATTATTTCTATTGCCTTCTTTCCGGGCGGGGGGGGGGTGGGGGGGGGAGTCAAAGTGGCTTTGAATAAAACAGTTGAGAGAAGTCAGTTTGTTTAAAACAACACTGTGAAATCCCAGGTAGGCAACACAGAGGAAAGATGCAGAAGCACCGACTGCCCACTGAAATTTTGGATAATGCGGAGTCTTTCACATACTGTCTAGGATGGTACCACTGGCCCCCCACTAATGGTACTTGCAGGTGGACACCACGAATAATGAGATCTTTTCTCTGTTCTTCCATCTTCCATTGGCAGGAAGAAGGATGGACATTCTGTAAGTTGTTATGCACAGCCAACACAAAATCACCATGGTGCTTCAAGGGCCTTTTGAAAGGCCCTGCACTGCATCCTGCACAGGTGGCAGCAGGGTGACCACCAGTTGCTGTAGTCTCTCTTACTGCCTTTCGCAGCAGACATCTCTTTCATAGCCATGGAGAGGCACGCTCTGATGTATCAATGAATGTTGCCACATTTTCCAAACAGCTTATAAGGGACAGCCAAAATTATGACACCACAGATTTGACCACCAGGAAGTACCAATTAGTTAAGAATGTTTCTACCTAAATACCATTGAAATGAAAGCATTGATTCATTTAAAATAGTCACATATTTCTCCTTAAAATTATTACTGCCCACATTCACAAATTGCATGATGCACACATTTCTGTCTTCACAAAGGGCCCACACACCCCAAATACTACTATTCCGTCTATTGAAGTACAAGCTTTCCAACCTCCACGGGGCACCCAGGCCTTGCTCAAGGGCCAAAAAATCCTACCCCATCCTTCTGCCATTGTCCTGTTCAGAGTGTGCATCCCAACCTCCAGTTCTGGTGCAAGCAGCCTGGACATGTCTGTCATGTTCGCACCAGAACCAGGGTATAACACTCTTAAAATGTTAACATATACCTTTTCTCCAATCATCTGGGAAGATTTGTAGCCCTTGTTTCCACACTGCTGTGGCTTGTCTACACAGATGTTGTGTCTGAGCCACCTGACATGCCCCCACCACCACAGGTTTGAATGAGGTGCCCAGCTATGTGCCTCATCACTGGGCACCTAATTCTTACCTCAGAAGTGAGTGGTCCACAGTGGGCAGCAGATGCACTGGCCAGCTCAGTGGGATGGTCCTGGATACTGCCATCCGCAGCCATCAGTCGCACCTTGGGCCACAGCGCAGGCCTCTGTTTCTTAGCAAGGGCCAGGTAGCAAGCCAGAGGGGAGATCAGGGCACTGTGGGCCAAAATACTCCAAGCTGTCCCTGGTATTGGCTAGTGAAACAATTATGTCAATCCACAGGCAATCAGAAAAGTGGCAAACGAATGTGTGTGCAGTGTAGTGCCAATGAAAAGATTTCCCCAAGCTTAGACCCACAGAGACTATGTAGTAAAAGAAACAAATTGGAAAGTTTGCTCTATAAAAAGAGTATGTAACTGTTTTAGATCAGAGGGCTGTATTATTCCACTCAAGGGACATTGGGGACTATACATATGCATCCAAAACTGCCATTTGCCCCCATTGCCTCCTAGGAGGACCTTTCTCCATATTTGTTGGCCTTCCTTTGACCATTTAGGCCCAGAAGAGCCCATCTTTAGGGGAACTGTCCAGAAATCAGCTTGGGATTGGTTGCTATTGAGAAAAGATACTGGGGAAACATTAGGAGAAATGCTTTTCATCCCCCCACCAATGATCCAAGAAGCTCTAGTGTCTACAAAAACAGCCAACTGCCCTCCCACTTCCCCCACTGAGGACACCCCATATTAGCCCAGAGCTTGCCATGTCACTTGATGTGTAATAAAACATGATGCCACCGTTAGAAACTCATATAGTCTCTATGCTTTGGCACAACATGGAAGATATCAGCCTAATGTAATATTTTATAGTCATTTAAGTAATTGTATGAATTATATCTTTAGATGATGCCATGGAACCTGGCAAAAAACATTTGCAACTTTTAAGCTTGTATAGTTTTACTAAGATAAATGTGGGCAATTAAAGACTCATCAGCTACTTTTCATACTAAGCACTGGGGAAAGGGCTGTACCTTAGGGGAACAACTATAGTTCAGTTGTAGAATTCAATACATTAATCAGTCCCTGGAATCTCTGGCTAAGAAAGACTCTCTCTTAAAACCCTGAAGGACTGCAGCCAAATGAGAGTAAACATACTGAACTGGAAATATCTATCAGTACGCCTGCACCATATGCGGGCGTGCCATACGCGGTCTTGAGCGTACGCGCTCAAGCTGCGGGGAGCACGCAGGGCAGAAGGGCCGGCATTTCCCTTTATGAATGAGGGCACCGCCTATGGTGCTCCGCATGCCGCCGCACCGCCATGCACGAGCCCCATTGTTTCCAATAGGACTTGAGCATAGGGAATTCGCCTTACGCGGCGGATCCAGAATGGATCCCCCATGTAAGGAGAGGGCGTGAATATACTGTATAAATAATGCAGTTTGGCACCATTTTAACTGCCATGGCCCATCACAGAATCATGGGATTCTAGTTTGTGGCACTAAATCTTTGTCAGAGAGGCAAAGACCTTGTACAACTACAAATTCCAGGCATCAGAGGATGCTGTGATGATGCTATAATTATTATTCTTATTATTAATTTCTTAATCTTGCCTTTCTCTCAATACAGGGACTCAAGGCAGCAAACAACAAGTATTTAAAATTATTTTAAAACAGCACAATAAGATAAAAATAGATAAATATAAAAATTTAAAAAAAACAGTTAAACAATTTTACGATTAAAACAGTTTAAAATAAAATACAACATGTTAAAACACAAACCATTAAAATTGTATAGCTCAGCATTAAAAACTCAGCTTAAAAGGCCTGACCTCACACGAACATCTTTACTTAGAGTTGGAAGAATAGTAAGGATGGCGCCATCCTGGCCTCTCTAGGGAGTGAGTTCCAAAGCTTGAGAGCAGCCATAGAGAAGGCCCTCTCTCTTGTTCCCACCCAACATGCCTGAGAGGGTGGTGGGACACAGCCAAAAGTCTCTCTGGTGATTCTCAATACTCTGGGGGCTCATACAGAGAGATACAGTCCTTCAAATAGCCTGGACCCAGCCATAAAGGGCTTTATAGGTCAAAACCAGTGCTTGAATTGTGTCCAGAAATGGACTGGCAGTCAATGGGCTGTTGCAACAAGGACATGCATGCTCCCTGTAGCCAGCTCCAGTTAACAGCCTGTCTGCAGCTCTTTGGACCAGCTGAAGTTCTTGGCACTTTTCAGACAGCACCACATAGAGAGCATTACAGTATCCAGGCAGGATGTAACAAGGCATGTACCACCATAGCCAGATCTGACTTCTCCTGAACGGAAAAAAGTGATGGAGCTACAGCACTAAAGTGAAAGTGAAAGAAGCTGCATTGTAGATGCACCCTGAATAGACTAATGGTTCAACTTCATATAAGAGCGCTGAAATAAATAAACTAATTGTGTAACTTGAGATAAAAGATCTTGCTATATGCCTTTGAGTTGTAGTATTCATAATTTACATGCTGAAATCAAATGTATTCTTTTTGCAATTTATTAATTTATTTAGAAGTATCCTCCTTTTAAAAGAAGGGCTCTGGTGTGGCGGACAGCAATTATTAAAATCAACAATTCAAGTTGACTAATTGTTAATCAATAAACAGGAACCTGGATTCCGAAAATTATGCAGTTGGTCAGAAACAAATCATGAACTATTTTACTACTCTGCAGTTTTGAGAATGCGAGGAAGTGCTAAGTTTGGTTCTGGCAATGCTACATTTTTTCAAGAAATGGTGGTTTCTGGGGGAAGCAGGTGTTTTGTACTTTCAGCTGCATTCTGAAAAGCTGTGTGTGTGGTACTGGATGGTGAGAAGGAATAGTGGTCACAGTGGTGGTTATACACCACCGCTTTGAGGCGGTCTGCCACCGCCGCCGTTTGCTCCGTAAGGGAGCCCTCGCAGCCACACCGCGCGGCTCCCTTGTGGAGCAAAAAAGAAGCTCCAAAATGGAGCTTCTTTCTGCGGCGCCCTAATGATGTCGCGAGGCGCCACTGCGCACTCGCGACATCATTAGTGCCGACACGTCTGGACGCTATGCGTCCGATACGTAAACATGGGGCCCCATATGGAAGGGGCACCGCCATGTTGTACGTATGGATACGTACATAGGGTTAGGGGGGGTGCGGAAGCACCGCCCCTTCTATACCCTAATAGTATTCCATACGTATTTTTGGCGGTTTGTAAACCGCCTATGTGAGCAGTTTAGTCTATTTAATAGAAGAAAATGATACTTTAAAAAAAACTGTTTATCTTCATCCTTTTCAACAGTGAGCATCAGTATCCTACTGAGTGCCTTTGGGGAGTGATAAATATAAAACATCATCCAAATTGGCAAGGCACAGAACCACCAGGAGCTGGGACTTGTCTGAGTGTGTTACATTCAAGCATGCTTTCTACAGGAAACAGAGCCAGATCTACTGTTTGGCAGAGAGAGATTACTGGCTCAGGTGGCAGATGGTGGAGGCAACAGTGACAGTCTCCTGGCGTGACTCTCCCTTCCTTGAATCTTCCTGTTCCCTCTGTTGGAAGACACAGCACGTAACGCTTGTTTGGTATCCCTAAACTACCCTTCTTCCTCAGCTGGGATGGAGGACATTATTGTGTTGTCCATGCTGAGGCGTGATTCCACTGCTACTCAAGCCAGATTCTATAACACTGACAGGGAGAGGATTGCATTATGCCCTTTGCCTCAGGCTGACCTTGGGAAAAAAACAGTCTCTCCTGCAGCAGCAGTCATAGCTTCTTGTGTATTACATATACATAGGTCTCTACTGTCTGTCCTGACAGATCTCAGTAATCCCTGCTAAACTAGACCCATTGAATTAATAGGAATTACAATCATGTTGGCTGATCAAGAAAGCTCCCAATCTCAGTTACTTATCTATAGGAGACACACAACACAGATGTGGAGAAAGATATTCAGATGTCAACTCTGTCACCATATCTACAAGACCTAATCATCACCCACAATACTAGGCACTATCACTTACTCCCCGCAATGTATGTATGCCATCCTCGTCAACAGTGCCCTTCAGCACTCTATATGGGCAAACAGGCCAGTCTCTGTGACAGAGATAATGGACATAAATCAGACATCAAGAATGGAATACACAAAAACTGGTTGTAGATCATCACTTCAGTCTTCATGGGCATTCCATCCCTGGCCTGCAGTCCCTGAACAAATAAACTACAAAGAAAGTTGGAAGAGAAAGCTGCAGACTGGAAAGCCCACCACACCCAATCCATAACAGTAGTTTGAACAGGGACAATGGTTTTCTGACACTACCCCATATTTTACACTAGTAAACACCAACCTCAGAGGGTCTCTTGGCCAGTTTGTCCTATCTCCTTTCTTGTTCCCAGCCAGTATCACACTACATTTCAATATTCCCACTGCCATTCATATTGTTTCTACTCTCATTTTGGCTTTAGGCAACATCCTTCCTTGTGTCTTTGTCACCTCATCACCATAATCCACACATTTAGCATTTCTATTACCATTCCCACACACAGGCCTGTTACAGACAGCAAAAATAAAGCTGCTTTGAGGCACCGGAGGTATGTGTTTTCAATGATGCATGCGTCCTAAGAGTCCAGAAGCCACACCAAAGCCACACTCCAGCCTGGGCATGGCTTTGTGTGTGGGCTTCTGGACTCTTAGGATGCATGCATCATGAAACACCATACCTCCACTGTGCTCGAAGCAGCTTTTATTTGGCTGTCTGTAACAGGCCACAGTCTCCTTATATGTCTGTTCCTGGAACCTTTCCTCATGGTCTGAGGAAGTAGATTCTAGACTACCAAAGCTCATGCTACTAGCTTCTTTCTCTTCAGTTATTCTCAAAGTGCTACTACAAGATCCTTTTGCCTACTGAGTCTTTCTAGGAGACTTCCCGTAGGATTCAAGCCTTGAAAATAGCTTCATTGAATCCCGTAAGGTTTAGTTCGGCTGAAGTAAGCATCTGTAGGATCAGAATGACATTCAGTTTTTGCAATTGAGGAATCTTTTGTATAAAGCAGAGGTGGGAATTGGCTTCACTGATGGTGAGGAACAATGGAGAGGCAGTTCAACATATCTGCAGGCTACCTGCTCCCACCCCTGCTGTCAGCGTTGCGTTTGTTTTGATTCTCTGATGATGACAGCAGCCCAGTTTTAAACATTAGAATACTTGCTACAGTAGGACCTTGCTATAGTTTTATGCTCTGATTTACGTACTGGGAGCGTGCTTTGACATGGCTTCGGACTCTTCCAAAGTGACCCGACCAGCTTTATTTTGGCCTGTCTGTATGGCCCCTAAGATTGGCCTAAAAAACTAAAGGTATCTGCCTATGTCTGGGCTATGATCTGGGTATCTGGATTAAGGGGTGGAAAGCTTTGCATTTGGTATATAGTTAGTACTGGGTGGGAAAATGTGGTCCATGGGCCCATGGATCCACAGGGAAGTTTTTGTGGCCTCCAGGCCCCAAATTCTGTATTTTTCCCAGGCTGCTTCTTGTTGTTGTAAACACATAAATGTGTCCGTTTTTTTTTCCATAGCCAAAGGGGATAGAGTGAGTTGCACCTGGCACTGCAGCATTTCCAACTTTGTAACTTGCTTACTTTCAGTTTTCCATTACCATCCAAACACTCTGTCTATGATGACACTAAGTAAGTGAGATGCAGTTTGCCTATTTAATTTCATGAGGCATACCAGAAGGACTTGCCTGCTGCCCAGTGTTTCCACTTGCCTACATCATTAGTCCCTTTCTGGCATTGCAACCTCATTACTGAGTGATGCAGTTCCTTTTCCTGCCTGCTTGGTGTACCAAGAGGGCCTATACTAGGGCCCCTGGGTCTTAGGTAACAGCTCCTTCTGCTTATCTCTGCATGCCTCTTCAGGGGGTGTGTGGGGGGTTGCTTTCCGACTATCAGTGTGAAAGTGCATGCAGTGAAGGCTCTAGGCTTGCTCCAGCAGTCTATATGCTACTCTATCTGATATTAAATTGAAAGCTTTCTAGTGGATAAAGGATTCAGTTCAGTAAAGTGGATACTGTAGCCTGGCAGTCATTTTACTATGGAGCTAGCAAAAAATAGGTTTGAATTTCCTTCCTTGCCCTTCCGAAAGAGACAAATTCCTCAACATTCCTGATTTCAATAATGAGATCCTTCCCACTTCTATTTCACAGTGAGTTAACAGCAATGCCCTTGCAAAGTATAACACATACTGTGGTCTGATACATAGAATACACGCTGGAACTGAAATACAGGGGTTCACATCCATACTCCCATAGGATTTGCTAGTAGCTTGCAACTCCTTCTGAAACCTTTATGCTTACTTACTGTATATACTAAACTATAAGTCAATCCCATGTATAAGTCAAGGGCAGGTTCTGGGGCCAAAATTAAGGATTTTGATATGACCAAAGAACAAATCCAGGGTAAAACTTAGGGGCATGTAACAAATGACCTAAAGTAAAGCAAAACAACAACAACAACAATGGTCTTACAAAATTCTAGTAGTCATTACTGCTTGTGCTCACCTAAAAGCTGGATGGATGAGGAATAGATGGGTGTCAGTGCTTCCAGGACAGATTATTCTCTTGGCTTCCACCAGGGGATCATCCCTTTTTTTGATAAGATAAAGTATAGTACTACATTGACCGTAGATAAGGCGACTCAGGTTTTTTTGGGTCTATTTTTTGACAAACATTTCTTGACTTATGATAAGTATATGCCATATTTACTCCTGTCTCAGCATTAATCCAAGGAGCCTCTGCTACTCTGCCCAAAGAGGGGCCAGCCTTGCCTGTAACAATCTCCACTATTCGCTCTGAGATAGTCTCCCCCAATTCTTCTTCTGCTCTTAATCTTCTATCACCCTCGCCCTGACAAATTTCTGTGTTTCCTCCTGCCTCTTTGATGAACTCTCTATACTTCTGAACTCTTCCCAACCTGCAACTTGCTCTCTTGATCCAATTCCTACTCACTCTCTAATCTCTATAGCTCCCTCTTTTCTGCCCTCTCTTCTCCCTACTTCAATCTCTCTCTGGCCTGTTACAGACAGCCAAAATAAAGCTGCTTCGAGTCACAGTGGAGGTATGGTGTTTCAATGATGCATGCGTCCTAGAGTCCAGAAGTCACACCAAAGCCATGCTCCAGCTGGAGCGTGCTTGGTGCGATTCTGGACTCTTAGGCGCATGCATCATTGAAACACCATACCTCCACTGTTGACTGAAGCAGCTTTATTTTGGCTGTCTGTAACAGCCTCTATTTCTACAAGCTCCTTCCCCTCGGACTTCAAACATGCTCTCATTTCCCCAATTCTGAAAAAAAACTTCTCTTGACCCCTCCTCCTTGTCTACTCTCGTCCTTTCTCTTCTTCCCTTTCTTTCTAAGGTTTTGGAACGGGTTGTCTATTCGCGCTGTCTTGAGTTCTTGAAGCCAATTCCATCCTCGATCCCTTTCAGTCTGGCTTCGCCCAAGGCTTCTACAGAGACAGCTCTCACCAAGATCTCGAATGACCTTTACGGCCAAGGCTATGGCCTCTACTCTGTTCTCATCCTTCTTGATCTGTCTGCAGCCTTTGACACCGTTGATCACTGTCTTTATTGATATACTCTCTGACCTTGGGTTCTCAGACTCTGTTCTCGACTGGTTTAGATCTTACTTGTCTGGCAGATCTTTGCAGTGGTTGCAGGAGGTCAGACTTCTTCTCCTGTTCCCTTATCTGTTGGAGTTCCCCAGGCTCTCTTCTGGGTCCCCTTCTGTTTTCTCTCTCCACTGTCCTTAGGAAAACTCATCAGGTCCTTTTGGTTTCCTACCATCTGTATGCCGATGACACCCAGCTATCTTTCCGCCCCTGACCTTTCTCCAAGGCTTGAACAGCAAGTTTCGTCCGCCTCACAGCTGTCTCGCAGTGATGTGCCATCGGCGTTTGAGCTCAACAGTCCAAGCACGAGCTTCTTGTCTTTCCTCCTAAGCCCACCCACCCTTCAACACTCCTTCTGTCTCTGGGACAACATTCTATTCAACCAGTCCAGCAAGCCCGCAGTTGGTTTTATCTTTGCTCTTCTCTGTCGTGTATCCCTCAGATCCAGACCCGCCAGGCTTGCAGACTCTTTTTGTACAATATCGCCCAAAATCCGTCCATATCTCTCTGCCTCTACTGCCAAGATCCTGGTCCATGCCCTAGTGATCTCACGACTTGATTACTGTAATGTCCTCCTCGCGGGGCTCCTCTTTCTCACCTCCGTCCTTTAATCTCTGTTCAGCATTCGCTGCACACATTATCACTTCCACCCACCGCTCTGACCACACATCTCTCCTGTGTTGGCATCCTTTCACTGGCTCCCCCTCCCTTTCCGCATTCAGTATAAGCTCCTGCTGTCCACGTTTAAGCCCTCCATGGACTGGCCCCTCCTACTTATCAGACCTTCTTCTCCTCACCTTTCCACTCGGGCCTCCGTCTGGTATCAAGGTCTGCTGTCTCAGCCCAGGATTTCCTCTGCCCCATCCCGGATTCGCCCCTTTTCACTCGCTGCCCCTCACTCCTGGAACCGTCTTCCCCCACGAGCAAGAGCCATCACTTCTTTAACCAGCTTCAAAACGGAGTTGGAAACCATCCTGTTCAGAGAAGCCTTCCCGGCATTGCATATTGTCACTTAATATTTGATGTTCTTGTGGTGCCTGTTTATGAACCATTTCCTATTGCTATGTACTGTATGCATTTCCTACTTGAGATATGTATTTTCCCTGGAAAATGATTAACCATCCATTATGAAGCCTAGCCCTCCCTCCAGTCCATCTCCCTGGTCCGGCCTTGGAGGTAGAGAGGAACTGCTGGACCTCTTACCCTTCCCTCCCACCACCCCCTTCTCCTTCTGTGTCTGTCTTTTAGATTGTAAGCCCGAGGGCAGGGAATAGTCTAACTAAAAGATTGTATGTACAGCGCTGTGTAAATTTACAGCGCTTCATAAATAAAGGTTAATAATAATAATGGGTAAAGGCATTTAAGCAAAGAGTTGTTATTCCAGCATAGTAAGTGGGGAAGCCTGCATATACTAGAATAGAGTGGAAAATGTATGCCTCTGTAAAGTTGTTGATAAACTGACCACTCTGATTATTTAGACAGCAGAGTCAATGGGAACTATACCCCAACAATATCTGGAGAGCATCAAGTTGTCCATCCCTCTACTATGCAGAGAGCAGAGTAACATGCACAGACTGAATTGGCAAGTACTTCAGAAACAAGAATTGTGCATAGGCTCCAATTAAAGTGCTTGAATACCTCAACCTTATCAGTTACAAAATGTTTCTAGATTATGCTAAATTGGAATACTCTGATGCCACGGGACTGCATTAGGAAGTTGCAGGGACCAAGTTTCTTGTCCTTATACAATCTGCCCCACCTACCTGCCCTGGTTATCTTATTTATTCTGAAGATTTGCCTCTGCCTATAAATCATATAGCTTTCTCTCCTTGCATTTGTCCTTCATCACTAAGAAACTAATTAACAAAATGATGAAAAATCAAATACTGGAAACCAAAGAAGATGTGGCACAAGCCAAAGTCTGACAGTTCAATTCCTACTAAATTCACAGAGACAGAAAGAAACAGACATTTAATTTCTGTGCTGAATATCAGTGAGATTAAAGATGCAGCCTTATGCCCATTTACTTAGGGATAGGTATTTGCACTCATCTGGGGCTTCATTCTGAACAGACTCACATAGAATTGGACTGTTAAGGGTGTTTAAATTGGGCTCTTGTCCACCCCACAAATGCAAGCACAGGCAGAAGGGTAACATATTTCTAATATTAAAACAGGGAGGAAACCAAGGGCAAACCACCTCCGAGAAATCTTTGCCTAAGAAAACCCTATGAAATTCATGAGGTCACCATAAGTCGACCAACGACTTGAAGGTACATACACACATACACATACTTTCATAGGGTTATCTTAGGCAAGGAATCCTCAGAGGTGGTTTGCTAGTTCCTTAATCTGAAATATAGCCTACAGCACCTGGTATTCATTGGTGTCAATTTCTTATTGGTAGCAGCTGGAATAGACACTGAGATAAATCCAGAGTTATCACTTTAGGTCCTGTAAGACATCAAGGTTTCATTTTTTGCTGCCATAATGCTGACTATGGTCTTGAAGCCAAGATAAATATCCCAAATCGTACATGGTGCGACCCTGTGTGAGCTGGGCATAAGGTAACTCACCTCTCTGTTTCTTTTTGCTGAAGGTTCCCCGAGCTAAAGCTTTGTACAGCTATAGAGGACACAACCCTGGAGAACTGAAGTTCAACAAAGGAGACATCATCATTTTGCACCGTCAGCTGGATGAAAACTGGTATCTAGGAGAGATCAACAGGGTCAGTGGAGTTTTCCCGACAAACTCAGTACAAGTTATCAAACAGCTGCCCCAGCCACTTCCCCTCTGCACAGCACTTTATAACTTTGATCTGAAGTCTAAGAAGACAAATGAAAAAACAGACTGCCTGCCCTTTCATAAGGTAAGTTTGGCATTGGCCAGCCAAAGATGGAGACCTTCTTTAAGGAAGCCCAGTTCAGATGATAATATCCAATGCCTAAGAATATCAGAAAGTGTTTTATACAGAGTCAGAGCACTGATCAATCTAATCCTGTATTGTTGGCACTGACTAGCAGCAGCTCTCTTTCAAGTAGGGGAGTTGTGAGCTCTGCCAGTAGAGACAAAGGATTAAACCTGAGAATCTCTGCTTATAACACAAGTGCTCTACTGCTGGGTTATATATAGTCCTTCCCCAGTGTATTCTATAAATAAAAACTTATTATTCATTAGTTCTTTGTTCTCACCATTACAGTGAATGAATGCAGGTGAAAGAGAACAATATAGCAGACCTGTTCAATCATTGCCTTCTGTGCAGTGATTAATCTTTGTAAATTGAAGATTAACAATGTAAATCTTTGTAAATTTTGTTCTCATAAGCAAAAACAATTGCTTATGAGAATTTTTCTCTCTTTTGAGATAAATTCTTCAAAAACAGCAGTCTATAAGGACTATTTGTAGTTTGGGATTTACTCTGTTTAAAAAAAACTTTTTTGCTAGGTTATTTTCTGTGCTATAAATTATATTTCTGCACAGGAAACATACTCTCTGTCCACCCCAAGTAAAAATACCATGTGCATTTTTGTGCAGAATATGTCCTAAACTATGAAGATTCTCATCTGTCCAGGATTCTCCTCAACAGGGTTTCCCAACACCTGGGAAATTTTTTGTATATTTTTTACTATTTTCAAAGGCTAGATTACTACAGTGAAAGACAGAAGTGGCCAGTGATTTTAGCAAGTGTACTGTAGGGTCAGTCCACAGTATGGAACAGTATCATTTTCATGCACTGCACAGTATACATGCAACTACCGGGCCCTTGGTGGTAGAATTCAAAGATATAGACATATTGGTCTGTAGAATCAGTATGTAGAGATATCTTGCAGCTCCTTTGAGATAGGAAATTATCACATATGCTGTATTCTGTCTTTCTCCCAACAGGATACATGTGTGTTTAAATGTCAAAGACAGGTCTTACTGCATTCACCCATGGCCACCAGTCTGCAACCCAGGCTTATCCCATGGCTTTTCAAAGGCAGGAAAATCCTGTGTATTAAAATCTGCCAGAGAAGCCCAGGTTGCAGATAGGCTGCAAACGGGTAGTCATGGGTGAATGCAGTAAGACTCATCTTTGACACTTAAACACGCATTTATCCCTTCAGGAGAAAGACGGGATACAGCGTGTGCAATAATCTAACTGAAAGAAAGAAGCTGGCAGCATGAGCTTTCATACACTTAAGTTTACTTTCTCAGATGCCTTTCATGCATCTCTCTACCTGGCCCTTAGGGACACAATTACTTTTTTGGACCAGGACTCCCAGACATTCCTAGCTAGAAATTGTGTTACTTGTAAGCCAAAAAGTAATTTTTCCAGGACCTGTCCTTATTATGGTTTTGGTTTTGGTCCACTGACCTGGGAACAAGGCATTAGTGCATCGGAAAGATGAAGGCAAACCTACTGTTCCTATTTCACTGGACTGTAAATAGCCACTTGCTGAGTCTATGCTCTTGCTCAGTCAAGCAAGATTTATGTCAGGGTTGGCTGGTTTAAACCAAAATACTTTGAAAGAAAAAATTCTTTTAATTAAACTTGATTATTTACATTTTCCAACCCTCTTACTAGAACAACAATGACTGTTTGAATTTAAACAATTTAGCTTTAACAGTTTATTGGCAGCTGTTCATTGTTAAACTAGTATCCAGTGTCAGTTGCTTCTTTTTAATCACTTTATTTTATAAGGCAAGATATACCATTTAGAAACAAACCCTTCAATTGACATAAGATCAACCAAAACAACTTTTAAAGCACTTTTAAAGAACAATTATTATTTCAGTAGTGGTCATAACATCTGAACTGCATTTTGCTACTCAATTTTCTGATTTAGTTCTGTACTGGTATAGTCCTACACATTAATGCCAAAACAAACAAAAAAAAACCTATACCATATAAACACAACTGCTTTAACCCCCAAAATTAGATTTTGAGGGGGGTATTTAAAAAAAACTGTTTTTTTTCCAACTGTGGTTTATGTACATTTTTTATATTTGTAATAAACAATAACACATCTTCAACATGAGTATCTATTATTTGCCCACAGACTACTGCTCCCACTGTTTGTTGGCATTGATTTACATATCTGTGTAAAAGCTTTCATGTCAGGATCTGAGAGAGACATAGAGAGATAGACTAACTGAGCAGAGGCAACCAGTTCACCATCTGAAGTGCTCCACAAATATCCCCTGGATATTTTCCATTTGTCCCGCTGCTCGTGCAAAGCATAATTAATAGTGCTGCCATGCATTTTGCATAAGCGCATGCCCTTCAGCAGCAAGAGGATGACAAGAGGTACATTTTGCATGGGAAATAAGCAACAGCCTTCTTGGGTAATAATGAGGCCATCTCATGTTTCAAGTATGTGGCAGTGGTGTGGCAAATTGAACAATCAGAGCAAATTACACTCATGCAGGCTGTTCCTGCACAGCATCAGTATTAGGGTTGGTTTGGAGGAGAGCTGCAAGACGATGAGTTGTGATACCCAAGAGCCAGTTGTTATCTCAGCCTGGGATGAGGAAGAAACCAGCTGTGAGCACCAGTTTTCATTGCAGCATCTGCTGCTGTTCATTTCGACAGTATCAATACTCCTAAAAGTAGCTTTCCACATCATTGACAACAATAAAGTGGACAGGAGAGGGACCATTTCTTTTGGCTGTTGCAGACCTTGCCCTTTTTAAAAAATGCCATCTGGTTTTGTTTTGTTTTGTTCCTTCTGCTTTCTTTTTCTTTTATTCACCTTTGTTTCAGTGGTTCATTGTTTATTTGCTGTTGGAGACAGCTCATCTCCACTTCTACAGCACAATTAGAATGCTGAGATTTACTGTTTTACAGAAGAGAAACAGTCATCATTTCAGCAAGGAGAGAGGAATATATTAAGATACCTGTGGCTGGCAACATGAGATTAGCTCTGTGGGTGTTCAGAGGAGAAACCCAACCATTTCCTCGCTGACTCCTTGAAAACTCTCAACACAAAAGAAGTCTTCATGATGCCTTTTCCCACAGCCAAAGAGGCACAGCAGAGTATCCACAGAATTCAGCACAGCAGTATCCCAGAATTTTTACCTTTGTGAGCTGCTTCCTAGTCTGCTGAATGGTAGTAATGTGTCATTCTGTTTTTCTTTTCAATCCGCTTTACATGTGACTAGTCTTCCTACAAGGGAGTCGAGGAACAGAAAGGTTTGTGAAGATGACAGCTATTTCCTGACCATAGCTATAATTAAAGCCATTTCCAAACATCTCCACAAAAATAGAAGCCAAACAAGATTCTGTTTTGCCACAACATGTACAGCAGGGGTGGAAATAAACCAGCCCTCCAGATGTTGTTAAACTGCAAGTCCCAGCAGCCCCAGTCAGCACTGCCTAGTCAGCACTGCTGGGACTTGCAGTTTATTGATTCTGAAAGGCTGCAAGATTCCTACCTCTGATGTCCAGAGATCACAAATTCTGTTTTGTGTTAATGATCAAAATCCAGTTGCCATAATTTGAACATTACATTTGCTCCTCCACAACAGAGTAGTGTTCAGATTTACTTATTTGTTATGTTATTTCTCCTTTATTTCCCATGAGATCATCTAGTTTTCCTCCTCTTCCTCTATCAGTCATCATTATCCAAAATGCGTGGGACCAGAGGTGTTTTGAATTTCATTGGATTTTTTGGATTTTGGAATACCTGTACAGTGTGCACGTGTCATATGCAGCCAGAAGAGGCAATGATGTGCACGCCCATGGGGCACGCACTATGCCGTGTGCACAAGCCCCGTTGTTTTCAATGGGGATCAAGCAGACGCGGTATTTCCTTTATGCAGGGGGGGCGGGGCGGAATCCCCTATGTAAAGGAAGAGCCCATTGTATTTGCATATACACACATGCACAGACACACTAAGATATCTTGGAGATGGCACCCAAGTCTAAACACAAAATTCATTTATGTTTCATATACACCTTATACACATAATATGAAATAGTTTTATACAATCTTTTTTTTAGTTATTTTGTGCATGAAACAAAATTTACATACATTGAACCATCAGAATGTAAAGGTGTCACTATCACAGTGACTCACAAAAACAGTTTTGGTTTTTGGAGTATTTCGGATTTTGGAACTTTGGATAAGGGAGACTCAACCTGGAATAAACATAATGAGTCTTCATTGCCCAGTCAAGTTCAAACTACCACCACCATCTCCCAAACACAACTCATAAAAATATGTTGTTGCTGGGCAATCCATTTACCCTTCAGCTACTGGGAAGATTGCATCTAAAATCAGAGAGAATATGAAAGCCCATGGGAGGTGGTTGCTGCTGTTGCTGCTAATCAGAAAGTCCTAGAGCTTATCGTATATACTCATGTATAAGTCTAGAAATTTTAGTCAAAAATTGACCCCAAAATCCCAGGTCCACTTATCCATGGATCAAATGTAAATATTATACTTTAACTCTTATTAAAAAGGGAACAATCCCCTGGTATAAGGCAAGAGTGCAATCTGTTTAGAAGCACTGACCTCCATCTACTCTCTCTTCCATCCAGCCTTTAGTATGAGTTAAAACAGTTATGCCTGCCATCATTTTGCTGGTTCTTTGGTATTGTTTTCCTTTGCTTCATCATTTAGATCCTTTGTTACATGCCCCTAAGTTTTACCCTCAACTTATCCAAGGGTCATATCAAAATCCATAATTTTGCCTCCAAAACCTGACCTCGACTTATACATGAGGTTGACATATAGTCAAGTATATACGGTAAGTCTTGCAAGCTCTCGGTCAATTACATCACTGCCTATTCAGCAAAGAAAGTTGTTTATGGTGCATACAGACCACCATAAAGCAGTGTACTGGCACCAATTCTGGGGTTAGGGAGTGCACACCAACCACTAGTATGTGTGGGCGGTGTAACAATAGTGGTGTCCCATCCATACGGACACTGTCATTGTGACGTAAGCACCATGTGGCATCCACACGGTGCCACACGCCACTTACATCGCAAGTGCACCACTGGCGCACTTGAGACATCATTGTGGCATCCAAAAAAGAACCCAGAAATCCTGAGTTCTTTTTCCTTTGCAGTGATGGCACACCATTTGGGGGCTGCGCCACCCCTGTGAAGGAAAATAGGCTGCTGGCAGGCCGCCCTTTTGAGGCAGTCCCGGGCTGTTGTTTGCAAACTGAGCAGAGTCATATGGCATATGCCACTGGCCGTATTTCAGAGAGGACTTTCTCTCCTCCCCCAGAAGTCTGCCTCATGATCGGTTTTATCAAAGAGTACTTACTGTGCATGCCATTTCCTAGTTTAAAATATATATTGCTGTTATGTTGTTACACACCTTGAAGTCAAGTCCAACTTTTGGCAACCCTATCACAGGGTTTTCTTGGCAAGATTTATTCAGAGGGAGGTTGCCACTGCCTTCCTTTGAAAATGAAAAAGTGTCACTTATCTCTGGTCACCCTGTGGATTTCCATGGTCAAGCAGGGATTTGAAGCCTGGTCTTCTGAAATCCTAGTCCAACACTCAAACCATGACACCATGCTGGATCTCTTAACATATAGTGAGTGGTTGTAAAGTCTAGGGTGTTTCCGGTTATTTCTGGAAAGGGTCTGTCTTTAGCACAGGGGTCCATGTTTTGAGCATATAAACATTCCCAGGTTTGACTTCTGACATCTCAGGTAAGGCTGAGGGGGTAACAGCCAAATGTCTGGTAGCCATATATTCCCCCAGAACTTTGGAGTGCCATATTTCTCCCACCCGCAAGCCCCCTACACTCCAAAGAAAGCATTTTATTTTATTTTTCTCTACCACTTGGACCAATAGGAACATTTTTCTTCAAAAACATTAAGTAACTGAGTCACTTCATACACCTCACACCCCAAAAAGATGGACTGGGGGACAGGGAACATTATAGGAGTACAGCCTCAGCAGGGACACTGGATGATACACTTGACCCGCCCCATTCTAAACAATCCTGACCTGGTTGCACCAATAGTCTGACTCTGCATTAAAAAAAAGGTTCTGAAACACAGAATGGGCTCCACCTAAGTGGTTCTCTCTCAGCCTCCAAAAAGTTTGATGAGGACAGACCTATCCTACACAGCACAAAGTCTTTCAGAAACTCTATGAATACTAGAACAATATTCTGTTCATACTTGCTCTACTGTGGTTTAGATGTTGTTTCTCAAGCTCTGTTTAACTATTCTCTTGCTATTTTTGTAACTCCCCTACTTTAGTGGCCTTGACCAAGTTGTAGGCTAGATACCTAGAAAACCAACTAATTCAGGCCCAGCTGCAATTTAGGGGTCCACATTGTCAGGCACCTGCTGAGACTGTGATGTTTATCACACTATGCTCTTAAAGAGGTACTATTCCAGTGTGACTCCTCTAGCAGCCTCCTGTTGCATGCTGGGATTGGCAGTTTTAAGGAGCTGAACTTCTCTGCCTGAGAATTCTAAATACCCCTCCTTAAAACTGCCAATCCCAGCATGCAACAGGAGGCAGATAGAGGAGTCACACTGGAATAGTACCTCTTTAAGAGCTCGTCTGATAAACACCTACTAGACATCAGCAACCAGCCCACTCTGAGTCTCTGGTTCTACCTGGCTCTGTTCCTCCTTCTCTACCACCTTCTTGCTGTTCCTGACAACCCACTCCAAGTGTACTAATCATAACAGGAGCACTGGTTTTCCCTTCTATTTCCCTCTTCTCTAGACTAGGCTGGTGATTGTTCACCCTTTCATATGTGGTTGAACTCTCAGCATTCCACATGGTTGGCTATACTGGATAAGGCTGTGGGTAGACTTGACATACACGTTTTTGTTCCTATTGAAAGGAAGATGGCAAGCAGGTGGGTCATGGTGTCACTGGTAATGGGGTGGGGGCATGAGTGAACCTGAACTGAAAAGACCCTCTGGAGGCTTCATCCAAGAGCCTTCCATCCTCCAAACAGAACCAACCAATAAAAAGTACAAGTCCCTTGCAGGAATATATGCAGTTCTTTGGATCCTAACTGATGTGCTTTACTGTGTCATGTATTGCTAGTGAGTACTAACATTATTGTGTGGGAGACCTGTTGTCCTGTATCTCTAACCGTATTTGGGACTGAAATCTGATCTGAGAGTCAAAATGAATCTGAGGACAAAAATATAAACATGGAAATGAATCCAGCTTATCAAAGCCTCATAAGTGACAACATCACTCAAGAATTTAGGATTAATGATATGATGGAAAGATTTGTAATAAGGGTGTCAAGACATAGGTACTTATATGCATATGTGGTGGGGTTGTAGAACTATAAGGAAATTTTGGCAAATTGTATTTGAAGAGTTAAAAGAAATAACAAAAATTGATTTAGAATTTTGTCCGAAGATAGCTTTATTATGTTTATATGATAAAACTAACTGCACCCAAGTTATAAAGGATTTAATCACAAATTTATTAACAGTGGCGAGATTAATGATAGCAAAAAAAGTGGAAAGACCAAGGAGATTTACAAATACAAGATTGGTATAGAGAGATATGGCAAATAGCAATTAATGATAAGTTAACTAGTGGAATTTAGTTTAGAAGAGGAATAATCAAGAGAAATGATTTCGAAGCAATATGGAAAACATTTGTACAAAAGGTTTTAGTAAAAGAAGGAGGTGTCTTACCACCAGAGGAAGAGCTACAATTCTGGAGGTAGAGTAATAAGAAGATATTAGGCTCTGGTTATGGGGAGCACTTGGGGGAAGGGGGAAAGGGGGGGGGGGGGGGAATTATGAAAAGTATATGATGAAAAGAAATATGAATTAGATTTAGATAAAGTAGTAAAGAATGGAATATAAAGGGATATATTATATGTATGGGGGATATTATGTAAAAGTTTTTATATATTATTGTAAGGCGAATTAACCAATATTTTGTTTTATCAATTTATTATAATAACATTTATTAATTTCATTCTACCAATAAATATTTTTTTAAAAGGAAAGATTTGTAATAGGCTGAAACTGCTGTAATTTGTCTTATTTTACACATATGCTGATCCAATGTGGGATCAGTTTTGTGCCTGTCAATACAATGAATATCATTTTAAAACTAGTAAAACTACATTGGGTGCTGTTGATGTATTGAAAAATTCAGCAGCTAGCAAAGGAGTTTTCCTCATTTAAATTTTACTCCCTATTAAACAGAAAGAGAAACGAAATCATAAAAGTCACACTGAAAAAAATGAAGATGTGCCTTTTTAGCTTTATAAATATTATAGTACTGTATTATGTAAGTCCTCCTATTTTAGTGATATAAAAGACAAGGTTAGCATAGTTGATCTCTCAGTATAGTACAGGAGACAAAACCATCTGTTACCTATCAAGTACAGGCAAGTGAACTGAAAACCCTATGTGATTATTATCTTTCAGGGAGACATAATCACTGTTATCAGTCGAGTGGATGAGAACTGGGCAGAGGGCAAGATAGGTGACAGAACTGGAATTTTCCCCATCTTGTTTGTAGAGGTAAGAACAATGGCTTGAATATACTCAAAGATATGGCTGTCAATATATGCACTTGTTCTACGTGATCTCTGAGATGATCTTTTTGGCAGTGGTTCTGCAGCACAATACGAGGAGAAGGCATCTTCTGGTAGATGCCATCCAGCTTACTTAATAAGGCCACTTAATGCTTTGAAGTGTTATTATTTGGAGATGGACATAGTTCTTCACTAAGGTGCGTTACAAACCGCCAAGAAGCAGCGGTCTGCCGCTGCAGCCGGTTGCAGCGTCTGGGAACCACAGCAGCCAAAAGGCGTGGTTCCCGGATGCTGCCAAGAAGGAGCGCAAAAATCGTGCTCCTTCTTGCGGCCCGGAAGAGATGCTGCGAGGCGCTAGTTGCGCACTCATGGCATCACTTCCACCATGTGACATGCGGACGCACAGCGTCCGCTACATCAAAATGGCGGCGGCCGTGTGGAATGGCCACCGCCATTTGTTACGGACTCTGTCCGTAATAGAAGTAGGGGCGTCTAGAAGAGATGCCCCTTTTTCAAACTGGGACATCCTGAGGACATCCGAAATGGCGGTCTGAAACCCGCCTAAGTTTCTTCCCAAAGGAATTAACAAGTAATTTTAACAAATTTCTTCCCACCACAAGAAAGGAGATTATCACATCAGTTCCTTTCTTGCTGCAGTCATGCTTGTACTGTAATAATAAAATTGTAACATAGCAATTGTAGAACAGCCACAGCCTCACTTCTTTTATGTGCACAACCAGGATTGCTGCACCGATCATGCTCCCTTCCTGCCCTCTCCCTTAACCCTGCTTCTCCTAACCCTTATGCCCTACCTGATATGCCTTTAGATTTTTGTGAGATTGCCATAATTATTATTATCATTATTATATTTATTTGTATCCTGCTCTTTTCCCAGAACTGGGACTCAGAGCAGCTTCATAGCATTAAAAACAGTACAATTAAAATATAGAAAAAGTACATTAAAAAGGAAGTAAATTATTACAATATTAAAAAAGATAGTTATTAAAAGAATAAAACAGATTTTAAAAAGATAAAATTATATATTAAAAAAAAACCTGTATCAAAATTTATTGAAGTGGAACAACATCCCAGCCTGTCATTATAACAATTACTTAAAAGCCTGTGTGGACAGGTAGGTCTTAATCTGCTGGCAGAAGGCCATTCTGATCTCCCTGGGCAGGGAGTTCCAGAGGCAGCCACCAAGAAGGCCCTCTCTCGCCTCCCCACCAACCGTGCTTGTGATAGTGTTGGGACAGAGAGAAGGGCCTCTCCAGAGGATCTCAGAGCCCGAGTGGTTCATACAAGGAGATATGCCATAAGTCAATAGGTGAGATGCAGGTACATACGCATGCAAGTCCTGAATTTCAAAGATTCTTGTCAGTCCAGGATTCTTCTCATCAAGGTTTCTCAGCAGTTGAAAAACATATTTCTAAATCATTTTGTTAATAATTTTGAATTTCCTTTCCATCCCTATTTTTGAATTATACCTCCCAGACTGCCCTGGCAAACATGGTCACTGAGAACCTGGGAATTATCATACAAAAAAAAAAAAAAAAAAAAAAAGGAAGAGGGATTTACCCTACCTTTAGTTTTCATCTTTCCCCATTGAGCTATAATGTTGTCTTGAGACCTGATTTTTAAACAGATGGATGGCCATTTTTAATTGTATTCCTGCATGGCAGAAGGTTGGATTGGATGGCACTGGTGGTCTCTTCCAGCGCTGTGATTCTATGATCCCCCAAGACCTCTGAGAGCCCCAGAAGGTCCTACAGGATACCCTAGTAATTTTTTACCTGATAGGGAATAGCCAATTGCTTCTTTGACGCTTCTCTTCTCTTCTCTAGCCACTGTGGGGTGGCTTTCAGTAGAGAGGTGAGTTCTGTGGAGTTTGAGTCATTGCATGAAAGGAGTAGGGAATTCTTCCCTCCACAACAACCAAAGAAGTTCAACATGCAGGAGAAACCTCCAGTTATTCCTAGGTATGTCACTAACAGGATGCCAACCCTTTCAGCTGGACTTCCATCATTACATCCCATTTCAACAATTTTGTTTTTAAAAGGCTGAAGTACCAATTACTTTTTGTGTTCATTTCCCCTAACAAATCAGTTTTACACTTAAAAAATGTATGAATTAGCCTATAGTGTATTGTGATCTTGTATGCACTATCCCCCAACATGTGCATTTTGTGTGCACTTTTCCCAAGTACAGTGCGCCCACGCCATTCATGGGTGTACTATATACAACTTTGAGCTTATGCTGAAGCCGCACGACAATTAAAGAAATGGTGTGTGTGCCCATGGCACACGTGCTGCCCTGTGCATCATGTACGCGCCCCATTGTCTGCAATGAGGCATGGGCATACACAGATTTCCCCTTATGCAGGGGATCCGGAACCACCAGGGCCCCATAGTATGTTTTTTCACAGATAAACATGATCACTGTGTTCAGAAAAGTGCAGATTTCAGAGCACAGCCATGCTGTCAGTCATGTAGAAGTTTGGATAGGTGAGTAAACTAAGTGTTCATCAAAATGTGAACTGTATGAAAACTCACTACCCCCATCTCTAACATTTTTGTGTGTGCATGTAAGAAAATGTGTGTGAGCAGGACACTGGGTAAGGAGGAATAGTATGCATGTTGTATGTGTGACAAGGGGAGTATGATAGCTCTGGAAATGCCTACCACTCTTGGCCAACCCTACCACAGGCTCACTCTCCCTACAACCCATCATTCATCACTGGCAAATTAAAAAGGTTGTGTTCCTTAACAGAGGCCTTGTCTATATGTGCTTGTAGATGCAACTCCTGCAATTTTCATGTCTGCACTGCATTATCTGTATGTTCTGTTTAATTAACAGTGCTCATCTGCAATATTTACAAACAATATTAACCTTTTTTAGCAAGGACCACACAGTCCTTAGATAGGAACTACCAGCTTTGCTGAGAGGCCATGGGGAGAATTTCCCAATGTAAAACTGTCCATGGGAATAAATAAGATTGCAAAACAAAGTGTAACGCTTACCACAAGACATTTTGTAGATAATAACAGATTTCAAGAGTACATGTCTCTGCCAAATGCCAACATACTGAATATCTTAGTGGTTATTATCAACATAATACTACACAGCAGGTTGCTAAGCCATTTGGATGTAGAGATTAGCAGCTATCATAGAAATGGAGCACTGCTTTCAAATGTTATGGCCCGAATCCTGCTGTTGTCATAGGCAACTAGTCATACATAACAACTAGTTTCTCTTGACTGAGATCCACAACTCCATTTGCATCTAGATATCTGTCAGGTGAATCTCAAGAGGTCTTGGATGAGAACTTCAGTTGAGGTGCAGATGTGCATCCAGATATATTCTGTGTCCACTCTGTAGAAGAGTGCTTACATCTTCCTGATTGGATCAATGTGTTTGTTTTTACTTTCACAAATCACTCTTGCATCTGAAAACCTGGTTTTAAAAGGAGCTAATGAAAAACCAAGGGAGTTTACTTTTTGCACTATAACTCCTAGAATCCAAGGAGGGTCTCTTGCCTTACTAGCTGCAATTTCTGTAAGATGTAGTTAAAAAAAAACTTTGTAAATTCTGGACAATGCAGTACAGTGCCAAATAGAGATGTAAATATTCAATTATGGTCCAAAACAAACTGCAGAAATAATCCAGTTTGAGACCACTTTAACTGCCCTGGCTCAGTAGGGAATTCTGGGAACTGTAGTTTGGTGAGACATTTAGCCTTCTCTGTCACAGAGCTCTGGTGCCACAATAAATAACAATTCCCAGGATTCTTAGCTCTGAGGCTGGGTAATTCAAGCAGTCTGAAACTGGTTTATTTTTTTACTGTGTTTTGGACCTATGTCATGCTTACAAGTGAGGATGAATAATTTCCTCAGTTTTCACCTTGCTAAAGAAGAAAACAAGTAATTATGGGCAAATTCTCCCCTAGTATTTAAAGGACATCTACATGTCAGATCTGGTTACACTGACACATCCCTTGATTATACAGTACAACTACAAAATGGACATCTGAGCAGCACACTATATCACAAACCCATTGACTTACTACATGTGCTTACATGCCTCCAGTTCCCACCCTGAACACATCACCAAATCTATAGTCTACAACCATTGATACAATTGCATCTGCTCAGAACCACAAGACAGGAACACCAAACTCAAGGAATTACAACAAGCATTCCTCAAGCTACAGTATCCACCACATGAAATGAAAAAAAACAAATAAACAAGGCAAGACATGTACCCAGGACTGATCTATTACAGAACAGATTGAAGAGGGAAAATGACAGAACCTCACTAGTGGTCACATACAGCAACCAACTGGGACCATTCAGGTGCATCATCAGTGAACTCCAACCTATTCTGGACAATAAATGCCACTCTTCCAAGGGCTCTTGGTGGCAGACCTTTACTTGCCTACAGACAGCCTCCAAATCTCAAACAGATACTCACCTACAGGAAGGCACACAACACAGATCGGGACACTGATACTAAGCCTTGGCACAAACCAAGATGCCAACTCTGCCCACACATATCACAAGACCAAATGGCATCACCCACAATATTGGGGGGGGGGCTTCATGTGTTCATCTTCCAATGTGATTTTTGCCATACTATGTCAGCAATGCCCTTCAGCACTCTACATTGAGCAAACAGGCCAGTACAGAGTATTATTTTTTGAGCAAAGTTGGGTTTTGTACACAACCCGCCAACTCTCCAGTGGTTATCTAAAATCATATCTCTCTCTCTCTCTCTCTCTCTCTCTCTCTCTGTCTGTCTTTCTTTTGCCCAAAACAAAGTTTGTGTTTGGAAACAGTTTTTTTAAAAAAAAATAAAATAATAATAAATGAATACAGACACCCAAATGTCACGTGAAAAATTAGTGGGATTTGCATAACAAAACATGATTTTTCCACAAATTGGGTTTCTGAAAAAAAGGAGGGTTGCATGAAAAATCTGTTTTCACACAAAAACATAAATTTCATGCAACCACCCCTTTCTAGAAATAAACATTTCTGTGCAAAATCTATGCATCAAACCCCAATTTTGCACAAAAATAAAATGTGAATTTCTAGAAAATGTTTTTCTACAAAAAAAAATCTGGTTTTGCACAACTATTTTATGCACAAAAAGCAGTTTTCAGATAGCCATATGGATTTTTGTTTGTCCAAGACTGCCACTGCTGTTGTTGTTTTTTGCACACCCAAAAACCATACAGCAATTTTGCACAAAGATATGGCTAACAGGGTATATAGTGTCATACCTCAGTCAGCAAAGCTTCAGATAAAGAAGCTCCTTCTTTACAAAGTCTCTTTATGCCTCTCTTTTTTGCTGCTGCCACTCCCTTCCCCCTTGTCTAACTGGAAGTTTTTTGGTATCATCCACATTAGAAGAATGGTGTAGGTGAAATAGAGAAAAATAAACATTTAGTGCTGCATTGCAGCAGCATGCCTACTGTAAACAAGGCAATAAAGCTTGAGCTGGGGGGAAATGGGATTATTTTCTAGCCAATCCTGCCATAGTGCTGTGTGTCTGTGTACAACTGGCAAGATAAACAGCAGTTGCTTTCAAAATCCTTTGCTATGTGTGAACAGCACACAACATGCATGAACAGCAAAATAGAGGGGGGGGGAGGCACAGCATATAAACCTTCTTCACCAGCTATATCTATTATGTTTTTAAAAGCATAGATATGTAAGTTTGGCCACCAAAATGTCCCAAAAGGTGGAGGCTGGTGAAAGAAAAAGTCATCCCTGGATGCATTTTGAAGAAGATTTTAAGTGATCTCTAGGATCAGAATGTTTCTATTTACTTATGCGAGGCTTGCCTGATTTGGTGGTTCTGTTTCACATGTGCATATTGTTGTTGTCATTTTTTAAATGTGGATAGAATGCCCTAAGATAAAAAGAGTTTGGACAGAGGCTTTGGATATTATGTCTAGTATAACAACAAAAAAGTTGACCTCTGTCCAACCCTTTTATCGCTATCTTGATATGTTAGGAATAACAGTAGGTTGGCAGATTTTCATTGAATATATCCACAAACAACAAGGACAATTGAAATTCCCATGTGGGCAACAAGTTTTTTGGAGAGACACAACTGATATTCTCTCCTTTCCTTAGCAGACCCAGAAGACCATCAATAGTGGTTGATATGATTATTGTGAAGTGACTTTGTTTTTTGGGTTTGTGTTTTACTGTTATAATTTACATAATAAATATTTTTTTTAAAAAAATCTGAAACATGTTGACAGTTTTCCTTTGTGTTGTAGGAACATGTGGGGTTTTAAAATGTTATTTCTGCCTCTGGTACCAAATTTTCTGTTAAAGACTTCATGCCTAGGAACATGCATACTTTGTTAAATGAGGTGCTTTTTAAATAATATTTTTTTGCATAAAAAATTTTTCACCAACACACACACACACACACACACACACACACACACATGTATTTCTCACAGAATAATGACATGCAAATTTTGGGTGAAAACTGCACAGAATTCTTGCTGCTCTGTTCTTTCACAACCAATTTTCCTCAATGTTAGGAAACCCATTTTTCTGCCAGGAACAAATACTGTAATGTGAGTATTATTTCCATCCCTAATGCAGAGCAGTTTGGCTGAAGCTGGAACTTTTTCAGACATAATATCATAATAATACTTCCTCAGCAATTTTTTAAACTGAAGATGCAACTTGTGAAAAATATAACAACTACTGATTGGCATGGGCATACCTTCTATGGAAAAACCCTTCTAGACTCATTTCATTTGGGGAAGATCCTGTGAATTTGGGGACTACATATCTGTAACTTACTATGTCCTACAAATACTTGAAAATTCTTAAGCAAGGAAACTTTTTAATGTAGATGTATGTTCTTTCTGTTTTTAACTTTTGTATGTTTTTAAATCAGTTTTATAGTGTTTTATATACACAGTTTTACAATGTTTTAATCTAGTGTTTCTTAATATTTTTGTGAACTTTTTGTAAACTTTTTAATATGTTATGGAAGCTGCCTTGGGTCCTGGTCTGGGAGAAAGGTGGCGTATAATTAAAATAATAATAAATTTGAAAAGGTAGTTTAGTGGTTTGAGTGTTGGATTAGGATACTGTGAGACCAAGGTTGGAATCGCCGCTTGGTCATGGAAACCCATGAAGTTGGGCAAATCATATTCTCTCAGCCTCAGGGGAAGAGAAGGGCGAACCACCTCTGAAAATATCTTTTCAATAAAACCTCATGATCAGGTCACCTTAGTGTTGCCACAAGTCAGAAGTGGCATTGGAGGCACGTAGCAACAGGAACATGACAAGCCACATTGGAAATGTATTTTTTGTAATGTGTTACCTTTTATAACACTCCCCTAACATGTTCTGGCATCTTTAACTACTAGAATCCCATAGCCCCTGGCTGGGAGATTCTCAAGAACTGCAGTCTAAAAATAGTATCTCCAGGCTCTGGTAGGTCCTCAAAAATTACAATGTAAAGAACCATTTTGATGTTCAGTTTCCACAATAAACTCATGCCACTCCTCCCTCATGCACATAAAGGATTGTTAGCATGTCAGCTAAGGGGTCTTTCATACAACAATCCTCCCTCCATTCTTGTGGTCTTTGGACTTGCATCCCTCGTTTATGCACGAAGGATGAACGAAGGGAGATTGAATGGGAAGTGGCTGCATGCTCCCATGTACCTGCACCTATATTCAAGCCAATGGGGCTTGAATATATGTGAAACTCCATTTTCGCAAGGGGATCTGGAACTGATCCCCCACAAAAAAGGAGGGGCGACTGTACACAGTTATACAGTAGTGCTCTATTCCATTTTAACTGCTACGTTACATCTTACAGAATCCTAGGGTTTGTAGTATGATCAGAGGCATTAGAGGAGTTCTCTGGGTGAAGATTCTAAGTGTCCTTTCCTAAACTGCAAATTCCAGGATTCCATAGGATGTTGCCATGGCAGATAAAGTCACAGTGAAATCATAGTGCTATAACTGTTTAGCATGAAGGGATCCCAGCTAGTCCAATGCTGCAATGGACCAATACAGTATCAGTTCCTTTTGGAGCACTTTGGTGGTATAACTGTGAAAGGGCCCAAAGATACTCAATCCAGCAATGGCTGCAATTTGTCTGAATTAGGAGGGGTGTGTGTGAATATTTGTGGTACTAATGACAACATAATCTCATTGCCCTTTTCTTTTCTTCCAGCCAAATACAACAGCACGGCAGCTCCTTCAGAAAAGTTACCAATCCTCCCAGCTGAAATGTGCCTCACCTTTTCAAAAATCCTTGCCCAGAGCAAAAGGCATGGAGTCCGAATCAAGAAGAAAAAACATGAAGCAATTCTCTATCACATCAGCCTTAAATACACTCAACAGGATGGTCCATTCACCCACAAGACGACAGAGCCTGGATATCAGCTCTCCTGTGCTCATCAGTTCTAGCAACCCATCGGTATCTACCCAGAACTATGAGAAAATAGAATGCCCATACAGCACTCCTGTCCAGGTAAATCCAAATTCTCTTTCCTCTCTTTTTGGCACTACTTTCATGGGAGATACTGGAGGCAGTGAACAAACCATAAGCTTAAGAGCAGGCTTCTGTTTGGATATATTTTTGCTTGACAGGCAGCAACTTGAAAAGCCCACCTTATCTGCCACAGAAGCTTTCTTCTAGAAAAGATTAACTGTGGTATCTAAACATTTCTCTCTCTTGTGGTTGAAAAACTCTGTGCTACAATGTAAAAGCTGCTGTAGCAAACTTACTGGGCTGCCTCAAATGAGGCCCAGAGTGCAGCTGTTGTTGCTTACAGATATGTTTATATCTCATGGAATTTGTCAATCATGCTTATTTTTTCTTTATAAAAAGTCTGCTCTCCAACTTAAGCGTTCAAGTCAGTGAACAAAAAAGACACAAATTCAGAGTCACACACTAAAAGTAAAAGAAAATCAAGACTGGGTGTAAAATCAACAGCAGCCAGCTAAAACCTGGGGGGAAATAAGAGAATTTTAGCTATTAGTGGAACATTTTGGGGCCATTCATACCACCTTTTAACCCAGTTTTGAAATCGATTCTTCCACATGAATTTCCGATTAATATCTTTATTATCAATATATATAAAACAAACAAATCAATATGATTGAAATAATATTACATCAGTTCCATATCACTACATTATCTTACTTGACATTATAGTTGTATACAACTTAAGTCTAGATCCTATCAATCCAATATTATCCAGTTCATCTTCTTTATCCGTTACCGATCTTAAGTACAGAAATATAATTAATGAGCCTAAATACATCCTTGCTGATCCTCACTATTTGAATCATTTTCTCAATCACTATTAAAATCTTATTATGTTATAACTCTTCGTTGCATAACACTCCTATATTAATTTATACATTCTCCTTATATCAACATGTGCTATATATTACAAATGTATTGATGTACCAGCATAATCTTCTGTTTCAAACATTCTTTCTCTTGTTCTATACATCCGTCATTTATTTCTAACATAATGCACTACAATCTTACATTCCACTTCTTATTCACATATTCTTCAAAAGGTGTCCAAATGTTACTTTCATAATCCTCGTCCTTCAATAGTGCAGTTAGCTTGTCCATTTCTTGGATTTCCAATACCTTTTGTATCAATTCATCTATATTAGGTAATTTTTTAACTTTCCAATATTTGGCTAGGAGTATCCTAGCCGCTGTTACAAAATATAGCATTGTTTTCCATTTTTTTTTTTACCGGCTCTGCCCCCATAAATGTGGTCATATTAAGGAGATAGAGTTCCGGTGTCATAGGATATTTAACTCTTATTATTTTGTGTATAGTAGAATCATAGAATCATAGAATCATAGAATCGTAGAGTTGGAAGAGACCACTAGGGCCATCCAGTCCAACCCCCTGCCATGCAGGAAATCCAAATCAAAGCATCCCTGACAGATGGCCATCCAGCCTCTGTTTAAAGACCTCCAGGGAAGGAGACTCTATCACCCTCCGAGGGAGTGCATTCCACTGTCGAACAGCCCTCACTGTCAGGAAGTTCCTCCTAATGTTCAGGTGGAATCTCTTTTCCTGTAGCTTGCATCCATTGCTCCGGGTCCTGTTTTCTGGAGCAGCAGAAAACAAGCTTGCTCCCTCTTCAACATGACATCCTTTCAAATATTTAAACAGGGCTATCATATCGCCTCTTAACCTTCTTTTCTCCAGGCTAAACATCCCCAGCTCGCTAAGTCGTTCCTCATAGGGCATGGTTTCCAGACCCTTCACCATTTTTGTCGCCCTCCTTTGGACACGCTCCAGTTTCTCAATGTCCTTTCTGAATTGTGGTGCCCAGAACTGGACACAATATTCTAGGTGGGGCCTGACCAGAGCATAATACAGTGGCACTATTACTTCTCTTGATCTAGACACTATACTTCTATTGATGCAGCCTAAAATAGCATTGGCCTTTTTAGCTGCTGCATCGCACTGTTCACTCATGTTCAACTTGTGGTCTACTTGGACTCCTAGATCCCTTTCACACGTAGTTTCATTCAGCCAGGTGTCACCCATCCTATATCTGTGCATTTTATTTTTCCGCCCTAAGTGCAATACCTTACATTTCTCCGTGTTGAATTTCATTTTGTTAGCTTTGGCCCAGCTTTCTAGTCTATTCAGGTCATTTTGAATCTTGATCCTGTCCTCTGGGGTATTAGCTATTCCCCCTAATTTGGTGTCATCTGCAAATTTGATAAGTATGCTCCCAATTTTGTCATCGTGTATTTTTTTCCAAAAACATTTTACTTTCACACAAGACCACCATACATGATAATAACTTCCCTTTACCATACCACACTTCCAACATTTATTTTCCTTTGTGTTACACATCTTAGATAACCTTGCCGGCGTCAGGAACCATCTGTTCATAACTTTCAAATGATTTTCTTTCAAATCTTGTGCAACCGTGAATTTAGCTGTTTTTTTTCCATGATTTTTCCCAGTTTTCTAAGATTATTGGATGTCCCACATCCTGTGCCCATCTTGTCATATTTAATGTTATCATTTCATGTTCTAAGTTTCTTGATAGCAATAGTTTATAAAATTTGGAAATCTTTCCCTTATCTGTATCCCAAAATATTTTGTCTAATTCGTTTTGATGTGTCCCCAATCCATCATTTAATAAATCTTCCTTGAATTTGGATTTAATTTGCAAATATGTAAACCATTGAATACTGATTCCACAGTTTTCCAATTCCTCTTTGGTCTTTATCTCTATTCCCCCATTTTCCGTCCTTTTAATTAGATCCTTATATCTTAACCAAATTTGTTTCTTTTCCCATCTACTGAACAAGGCTTCTTGAGCGGAGACCCAATTCAGTATTTTAATATAAAACATTGTTTTAATTAATTTCCATATTCTTAGCAAAGGATTTCTAATTGAATGATTTATGAAATCTTTATTAATCAAATCTTTACAGTACCATAAGTATCCATGCCATCCATATCTCATGTTGGATGATTCAATGTTTAGTAGATTAGTGTTTTCTAATCTCACCCAGTCCTGCAGCCATAATAATCCATCTGCCCAAAAATATAGCTTCATATCCGGCAGGGCACATCCCCCATGTTCCTTTCTTTTCTGTAGTACCTGAATTTTAATCCTTGCCCTCCTTCCTTTCCATAGAAATTTATTAATCTCCTTTTCCCAAGCCAAAATTATTTTGTCATTATTAATAATGGGAAAATTTTGATAAAGATATATAATTCTTGGCAGTATATTCATTTTAACAGTATTTATTCTTCCTAACAGTGACAGTTTCAACTTGCTCCATCTTTGCAAATCCTTTATGATCTGTTTCCATACTACTTTGTAATTGTTTTCAAATAGTTCTATATTCTTATTTGTTAACCAGATACCTAAATATTTTGCTTTTCTTTTAACTTCAATTCCTGATTTTAATGTCAATTCCTTTTCTTCAACTACTCTCATATTCTTTGTTATCAATGTAGATTTACTTTTGTTCAACTTAAATCCTGAAAAAAAAATCCAAATTCATTCAGTTCCCCTAAAACACGATCAATGCAACTGTTCGGGTCTTCTAAAATTATGATCATGTCATCGGCATATGTCCGGAGTTTGTAGTCAACTCCCTTAATTTTGGTACCTTTAGTAGTCTTGTTTGCCCTGATAGAGTTATTCAATAGTTCCAAAACGGTAATGAAAAGCAAAGGGGAAAGAGGGCAGCCTTGTTTCATACCTTTTTCTACATTAATGTAATTTGTCTTTTGTCCATTTATTATAACTTGTATTTTCTGATTAGAATATAATTGGACAATATTTGACAAACAATTACAACCCATCCCCATTCTCTTCAGAATCTCAAACATGAATTTCCATCGCAAATTGTCGAAAGCCTTCTCAGTGTCGACCAGCATTAATGCCATCTTTTTGTCATTATGTATAGTATAGTGTTCTATTATGTTTAAGATAGTTTGTATATTGTACCTTAATTGTCTCCCTGGCAAAAAAAATCCATTTTGATCTTCATGTATGATCTCCATCAGTATTTTTTTAAATCTATTTGCCAAAATTCCAGTATATATCTTATAATCTATATTTAAGAGTGCGATGGGTCTATAATTGGTGGGTTCTGTTCTATCTTTACCATCTTTTGGTACGAGCGACACATTTGCTAATCTCCATGTTTGAGGGATTCCTTCCTCTGCTATATTGTTGAATACTTTGCCTAACACCTTTATGATGTCTTTCTCAAAAGTTTTATAGAAACGGGCCGTATAGCCATCAAGCCCTGAATCTTTGCCCTCTTTCAATGCCTTTATCCCCTTTGATATTTCATCTTCCTGTATAGGTTTTTTCTAATTCCTCAATCTGTTCTTTTGACATTTGCCTTATATTTTTCCTGTCAAGATATCTTCTTATTTTTTCATCGAATTCTCCGTCTTCTTTTTTTCTTTATATATATTTGTATAATATTCCTGAAACACTCTTTTTATATCTTTGTTATTATGTTTTGTCCTATCCTGATATCATTAATCATTTTTTCTGTTTCTTTTTTTAATTTGTATGCCAACCAACGTCCCAATTTGTTAGCTCCTTCAAAGTATCTTTGTTTGATTCTTATTAGCTTTTTTCCAGTTTCTTCCATGTTTTGCAGCTGCATTTTATTTTTAAGTATTATATATTGCTTTCTCAAAGTTTCATTATCTTTGTTTTTCAACATTTTATCTTCCATGGATTTTAACTCCTGAGTATCTCTATTGTATTTTTAATCTTTCTGTCTTTTAATTTCAGCTCCTTTTTTAATCAGCATACCTCTCATGACTGATTTAAATGTGTCCCATACGATCTTACTTTCCATTCCGGTTATGTTATTTTCCTTAAAAAAATATTTCATTTCCTCTCGCATAGCTTCTACAAATTCCATGTGAATTTCATATTGGGCCCGATTCTGTCACAATCCATGTCGAGGCTTGCACAAGGAAATGCCCCTTAGTGCGGGCTATCGAGATTTGGGATAAAATCCATCTTTTCTGAAAAGACCCGGGTTCCGCGAAATATGAACTTGCCCTCGATCATGATCGGGGCAAATTCAGGGAGGGATTAAGGTCAGAGGGAAGGCAGAGGGCAGAGCATTCCCTTCCCTCAACAGAGGGGAGGGGGAGAAGGAGGAGGAGCAAAGAGCCGAAGGAAAAAGGGGAATCTGGAGGAAAGGGTGACAGGAGGCAAAAAGGGGAAATCAGGGTGACTGACAGGGGCTGCAAAGGGCTATCAGAGGGAGGGGGTAGTGGAGAAAGTGATGGAGGAGGAGGAGGAGGAGGAGGAAGGAGCTGTGGGAAGAAGGGAACCATGGAGGGCATGGAGCAGGAGGAGGAGGATGAAGGAGCCAGGGCAGCTCCCAGAGGGAGGGGAGGGTCAAAAGGAAGGAGGAGGATTGCCAAGGGAAATTGGGCTGTGAGACCAAGCCGGAGGAGGGATGTAGGGAAATCAGGCTGTAAAATCAGGCTTTTATTTTTGACAATTTATGCACATGATTTTTGGGTGACGTGTCTGTGTGCTTGCTTGTGCTACTTTATTTCCTCTTGCTCCTGGATTATTATTATTAGTGTTATATGAGGATGCTACAGTCAGAATGCCTGCGCTGCATTTCCCTTTTATTCCCAATTGATTCCATGGGTCAGTTGGAACTGACAGGTCACTCTCTCTCAGCCTCAGTGGAAGGCAATGGCAAACCCCCTCTGAAGAGAATGTAAGCAGGAGGAAAGAGGTCAGATCAGTTCAGGTCAGAGGCAGGGCATGAACGGAGATCGTATCAGGCACCTTCCCCCCCTTTTTTATTTTTAAAAATTATTTTTGACAAAATATGTGCGTGTTTGTTTGTTTTTTGCTTGAGGC
>NC_056523.1:106254670-106317510 GCF_019175285.1 Sceloporus undulatus
AGATAGATAGATAGATAGATAGATAGATAGATAGATAGATAGATAGATAGATAGAACGTGGGTAGCTGCTGCTGGTTCACTTTCCCTTTCATTTGCTTGCTCCCAGCAAAGGGGAAATGTTACAATGGGCAAGACTTGCGAATGGAATGCTACAATTCGAATGTTACATTTGTTGCTCTTGTCAATTTGGCCAATTGGCAAAATGATACATGCTTTTGCTACTGTCTCTAAGGAATTCAGGGGTAGCCCTGAATTGCTTTTAAAAGCCAAAAAGAATGCATGGCAATCACATCCTTTTCTGGCATTTCCGAGGTGAGGAATTTATTATTATTATTATTATTATTATTATTATTATTATTACATGTCTAAGAGGCATTCTGGGGTGGCAAGTAGTGGGGGATACAGGATGCATTAGCTTGCATTTTGGAGTTGAAAATGCCCACAACCCAAACACACACAAAAAAATAAGTTTTTAAATTTGACAAAATGTGCGCATTTTGGTGCATTTTGTGCCTGGCTCTGTAAAAAAAAAAAGGAGGGAGAAAAGCACACTTCCGATACCCCAATGAGTGCTACAAACATCACCTATGACAATCGTCTGATTCACAACAGGCGCCTTCATGGTAAACCCTGAAGAAGACATTTGGTTTAAAATGCCCCTCTTCTTGTAGTGGGCACTTACTAACAGAGAGATTCGGGAGGGGGCTCCCCAAATCTTCCCAGTTCCTTCAGGAGCAAACCCGCCAGTGGGAATGGGGCCATAGAGAGGTATCATCCTAAGATCCCATAGACGAGTCCCACAGAAGAAAACACCTTACTCCTCTGTCATATTACTTTTATAAAAGGTATACTGGAAAGCCGGGTCTCATTTGCTTATCAAAGAGCTTTTTGGTTGCTACTCTCAAAAGCCCTCATGTATAGTAGGAAGTCTGATTCTCACCCTAAAAGCATAGGAAAGATCATATGTACAGAGTCTGATCTTTCAGTGAAAGATAGACTCCATGCCTGTGTATACTGTCTACACAAGGCTATTCAATGTAGGTTCTAGAAATGAATAAGAACCACAGAATGGGCACTAGGGAAATACTTCAGCTTCTTCTGGACTTTGAAGGAAAAAAAAGTGCTTTGTTTTGATGATGACCACTGGCAGAGGCAATTTTCTAGCCACCAAATTATTATTTTCTTAGCTTGAATCCATGAAGGGGTGTCATCACAGGGTGCGGAGAGTGCGGACCATGCCAGGTGACACTTGAGAGGAGGTGAACACCCAGAGCAGAGGGTGATCATTCATCATCCCAAGACCCCCCCTGGTTGCCTGTGCCATCTATTGGCTGCAGCTACCTGTGGGTCTGGCAAGGCTGATAGTCAGGCTGGTCACAGGCAACTGTATCAGCCACAGACTCTTCCCCTTTCATCAAAGGAAAGGAGTCCATTGCTAACATTACCTCCCTTTCCTACTTGGTTATCAGTACTGTCAGACCCAGAATGGGCTGCCAGAGGTCAGCAACACCCCATCCCCACCAGTGACTGTTGTTGGAAGGGGCTGCCTTCTGAGTCTTCTAGCCTTCTAGTAGGCTGCCTTCTAGACCTGGTTGGGTTCTGGCCATGGCAGAAGTGGTCTGGGGCTGACAGAGGGATTTGGCTGAGGGGTGTGCCAGGCAGCCTGGAGGATGACAGCATGAGATACCACACTGTGGTGACACCAACCCTAATGGCATCATATGGGTATCAAGCCACCAGAATATCCTTTTTAGTACTGAATTGCCAATGTCACTGTACCAATCATTATCTTCTCCATCATACAGAACATGATTGGAGGGCTGGCTGTGAAACCATCCATCACCTCTTTGAAAGGTAGTGGTCCCTAGATTCAGTCTTCCAAACAAGTGATTGGCTCATTCAGAGTAAACAATACATACAATATATTGGGGGCAGGGAACCTGTGGGCCTCCAGGTATTGTTGGATTACAACATCCACTAGCCCAGAGGCCACAGCTACTGAGGTTGATGGGAGCTAGAGTCCAATGACATCTGGAGGGTCAAAGGTTTCCCACTATTGCATTAGGAGATGCATGCCTGGATCCAAAATTGGGAAGGCTTTATGCTGGATTGGTGCCACTTAATGTAATTTGCAAGGAACAATGCTGAACAAGAACTTTAGCACTTCCTACCTATAACAGATGTTCAGCAATGGCATCTGTTTGTTGAGTTTTCCTTTCTTAGAAGTCTACAAAGGCTAGATAGATTACATCAGCTTTCCTGAGTCTCATGCCCATACTGCAGAAGGATAAATTACATGTTCCCAATTTTATCCTGTACAGTATTAGTTTTCACTAGGTGAATCATTTGGATTCTTTTCAGTTCTGCCAGACTTCCGTGGAAATTAAATTCCATTGAAATCAATAATACTTATCTAAGCAAAATAATATCTCAGGTGTTGGGCTCCTGTAGAACCAGATCACCGTGTTATGTAGCTTCATTTACCTCATCATGAAGGTTAGCTGACTAAGTGCAGAAGTGTTAACCAACACAGGAGCCCAGTCTTTCTTCTGTATCAGTGCTGGTGTTTTATTCTTAAAACCAGTAGGCCAAGAAATAATAAAGATAAAAGACTCAGTTTAAGAATACTGTGTCAGTTGAAGCAGGGGAAGGATAGGAGATAAATCACTAGCTTTAACAATGCTCATGAGACAACATACTATCTAAAAACTAAGGCTTTTTATTTACTTATGCATTGTTTCTGCTTCCATTGAAACTGATTGTCCTATCTCATGAGTCACTTGAGCCATCAATGATTCATGAAGGAGGAGCAGGAATTAAGGACTTTCTTACATTTGTTTTTCTATTTGTTATTTTGACTAGACTAGAATAACTGAATTGGGAAGAATCAATGTTAAAAGTGAATGCAGTTAAGGCATAGTCCATGAAATTCTATTTGCATACCCCTCCAACTAGCTTGATTTGGAAGGGACAGTCCTCCTAATCCCCAAAAGGGATGAGGCACATTTAATGTGGCATCTAGCCAGAAGCTGGATGAAGAGCAGACTGGAGGGTGGATCCTGGTACTACAATGACTTGCAGGTTGTAGCAACAAATCAATTATGCCCTGGAAATTATTGTAAGCTGCTGTGTTAATCGCTGAACTAAAGATGTGAACACAGCCCTTTCCTCTTGCTTGTAGGTGAGACCATTGTCCCTGGAAAATTTGCAGCCTTATCTCCTGCCTGGGAATGACCCCTGCAACCTAGAGAATCAAGGTCAGGCCCTGAGATCTGGCAACCCTACCATCTGTTTTGAACCTTTTGAAAACCACTGGCAGGTTTCTTCTAAAATGTATGCAGGGATGATTTTTTTCTGACCAGCCCCCATTTTTTTAATGATTTCCATATAATGGCCAAGCACTATGCTTTTATAACATGCTGAGAAGAGCTGGGGAAACAGACTTATCCTCTCTCTGCTTTTCTCTTGATAGTGCTGTTCATACATGCTCAGTAAGAGATTCAGGATAATACTGCTGTTTATCCTGCCTAACGGAGGCTAAAATAGGATTGATTAGATTATAACCCCACTCTTTTCCAGCTCAAGCCTTATTTACATTGCTTACTGCTATCATGATGCTGCAACCTGCCACTCAGAGTTTGCAGAGTCCTCCACTATCCCCTAGTGCCAATGCTGCTGTAAAAATTCCAGCTAGACAGAGGATGAGAAAGAAAAGGGAACTTTTCCAAAAGGAAACTTCACTGTCAGAAGCTTTGTTGGACCAGCAGTAGCAAAGAGGCAGTGTTAGAGGGTGAATCAGGAAGAGTATAGAAATACCCATTCCCAACATGTATGGGTTAGGTAAGACAGTAGCTCCAGTAACTGCTCTGTAGTCACACTCTCTCAACCTCAGCATAAGGCAATGGGAAACCTCTTCTGAACAAATATTGCCAAGAAAACCCTTTGCTAGGTTTGCCGCAGGATGACTATAAGTCAGAAACAACTTGAAGGCACACAACAACAAAAATGGTACAGTGATTTGAGTATTGGACAATGACTGTGGAAGCCAGGGTTCGATACCCTACTAGGCCATGAAAACCCCCTGGGCGACCTTGGGCAACAAGTAATGCTCTCTCAGCCTCAGTGGATGACAATAGCAAACCCATTGTGAAGAAACTTGCCAAGAAATCCCTGTGATACCTAAGTTGGAAATAAATTGAAGGCAAACCACACACACACAGAGGAAGCATACTATTTTTTTAAAAAGACACTATTGGGACGTCCGGAGGACGTCCCATTTTAAAAAAGGGGCGTCTCTTTTAGACGCCCCTGGGCCTATTACGGACTCCGTCCGTACAAGATGGCGGCGCCCTTTCTACATGGGCGCCGCCATCTTTGCGTATCGGACGCTTAGCGTCCAGACGCGTCGCGCCGCTGCTGACGTAGCGAGCGCGCCCCTGGCACCTCGCTACGTCGCAAACGCGACGCAAAAAGAAGCTCCATTTTGGAGCTTCTTTTTTCGGTCCGCGCGGGAGTCGGGCCATTTGAAGGCTCCGGCTCCCCCGCGGACCTTCTGGCGGCGGCGCCAGACCGCTGCAAAGCGGCAGTCTGTACCCCGCCAAAATTAAAGTGGAAGTTGTGCTTCATTTGAACAGAATGTGTTGCATGACTTCTGTTCTGTAGTCTTCTTCTCCACCCAGATGGTTGAATCTACAGTAGTTCATACAAGGCTTTTGATCCAGTGGAGGCTTCCGTGAGTGAAACGTGTGTGCGCGCACGCGCATGCACACAATTTCCACTGATTCTATCTTCTGTCTGCATTTCTATTTAGCTTCACCCCAAGTCCATTCCAGGGGACAGCAGGACTACCTACACAAAAACAAACACCACATGCTTTCCACATTCAGAAGCCTATACTGTACTAGACTAAAATGACTTGGGCAAAAACAATTGTATGTAGTGCTTTTTCTTATCAGACATAGTACCAACCCTGTGACAATTCTGGAATGCCCACTTGAAGATGGGCAGGTGAAAAAGACAGGACAAAGGGGGAAATAGACAGGGGAAACTGAAGTTCCCTTCTCTCCCTATTTAGCTGACATTTAAAAGGCCAGGGAATTATTCAAGTTGCAATATGGCAATACTACCTGGGAGCAAGAAGTTGAAATATATATGTCAAGGGCATATTTTCTCACCTTAGAGGTGTTAACAGTGCTGCATCGATTGCTTTTTGTGGGGGAGGCACTCTGCTTATGCTTGGAAGATTTTTGTCTTTTTTCACTGTTAGCATTAGAAATAGGTCACAGTCCTTAACAAATAATAGACAAGGCTCTCATTTTGGTATCCAATAAGCAGCAAAGCTTCATCCTCTGAGGCAGCTCACATCATGTTGCATTTCTCTCACAGAAATTCAGAGGATTCATGGGTCAACAGATGAATACGGGAAAAACCCAACCGATTCCCAAAGAGACACACAAGTTAACAACAATCCAGAATCTGGCTTGCAGTTCACTACTTTGGTTTAAAGCTGATTTTATGTATTATTCCTCATAGGCACAATACAAGTGCTTGAACAGTGAACAGAGAGAAATAGAGCATTAATTTTGTTTGTAATTGATGATGATTAATAACAATTTTAAATATCCTAACCCCACCAATTACTTGTATAATCATTAAATATGGGGAAATAAAATCAAAATTAAGAACAAACAGGAGCAAACATTTTGGTTTCAAGCACAACATGCAAATAAAAAAAGGAAGGCATTTTCTCAGCTTCTAGCTGTGATGCATATCTCCATGGAAAGGCAGTTCCAAGGTGTGAGGCTTCCATATAAAAAGCTCTACCCTTAGTGTCTGTCAGCCTAACGGCACTCCTTGCTCAATCTAAGAACCAAGCCTCTAATGCTGTTCTTAATGCTTGGGCCGGGTTGGCTCACACAGGTGAAGTGTTTCCAAAATGTGGAGGTTTTAAAGCCAAAACCATCATCTTGGATTGAACCTGAAAATAAATAGGCAGTTATTGTAACAGATACGGAATTGAAGTACTGTACTGTTATATGAAGTATTATTATTATAATTAACCTTTATTTATAAAGCGCTGTAAATTTACACAGCGCTGTACATACAATCTTTTTAATTGGACGGTTCCCTGCTCTCGGGCTTACAATCTAGAGAGACATGACACAGAAGGAGTATTCTCTTGTAATATTTGTTTTCAAGGGCAGCCCTTCACAGACCATATTACAATCATCCAGTCTGGGAACTTTTCACACTGCACAGCTTTAGCACTGTAATTCCACTTACAATGGACTAGCCAACATGGCATAGTGATTTGAACATTGGACTACGGCTCTGGAAACCAGGAATCGATTCCCAGGTCAGCCATGATGGAACCCACTAGGTGACCTTGGGTGAGTCACACTCTCTCAGCCTGAGAAGGTAATGGCAAATCTCCTCTGAACAAATCTTGCCAAGAAAGACCAATGATAGGTTCACCTTAGGGTTGCCATAAGTTGGAAATGACTTGAAGGCAAAGAACAACAACAAATTCCATTTTAACTCCCTTGGCTTTAACTGCCTTGGCAACCTGTGGCATCAGAGGAGCTCCTTGGCTGAGAATTCCAGAGGTTCCTCCCTAAACTACAAATCCCAGGATGCCATAGGATACAGGCATGACTGTTTAAGTGGAATCAAAGTGCTATACTTGTGCAATGAGAAAGAATCCCTAGATGTAAGCAAGATATATGTCAAGGTAACTACATCCCACCCAACCCTCCCCAATTTTAGCCAAATCATGCACTCCTCTATAGGTTTGTGTAAGGAGGATGGCACAAATAGTAAACAGGCCTGCACACCCAACTCAAGCAGGCACAGTAATCAAAAGGGAATACAACCATAAGATTAGAACCACACTACTGTTTTTCTGAAACTCATGGAGGTACAGTGGGACCTTGGTATCCTGTGAGGTTTGGTTCCAAGGCCTCCCATACACATGGATACCAAAATCTGTGCATGCTCAAGTCCCAATAAATATATATATTAATATATATTTCATGCTATGGATGGTTGAAGAATCCACGGATACAGAGGACCAACTGTGTAACAAACTAGAATTAACAACTTTATTGCACATGACATCTAGATAGGAAAATCCACAACTAATCTGTATGTCTGACAATGGCAGAAAGGAATACTTGGGAGTGATAAAAAGATAACATAGCAAAGTAGCCAGATTGTTGACAGAGATACTGCTGACCTCTTACAACATTTTGACTGACACATGCAGCCTGACAAAGCATTTCACAAAACTCAGTAATTATATGGCAAGATGTGCATATTTGCTGGAGCTGTGCCTAGCAATGTCTATTCCTTTAGATAATTCAACTTAATTTTTTTTTAAAAAACTATTTACTTATTACAATAGTTTAAAACATTGGTGAGGAACCTGTACTGCCCTCCAGATGTTGTCAGACTCCAGTTCCATCAACACATGAAAGCTTGGCCAGCATACAGAATAATGGAAGTGCTCATTAAAAGTCTAAAATCTAAAGAATTTTCAATTCAGCTAAAATTTAAAAGGGACATGTAAAAGAAGTGGAAAGGGGGGGATCACCAAAGAGACATTCAAATTAATAACCAGTACATGTAGGGAGAAAGTCAAAAAAGCTAAAGCACAGAATGAACTCAAGCTTACTAGGAAGGTTAAAAACAACGAAAAGGGTTTGGGTGGGGTTTTTTTTGTTGTTGTTGTTATGTGCATAGCAAAAGCAATAATAAGGAAATGCTAGGGTTGCTGCATGAAGAAGGTGGTAAAATGCTATCAGAGGACAGAGAAAAGGCAGAATTACTCAACATCTTTTTTTGCGTCAGTCTTCTCCTTAAAGGCTCAGCCTGGGGAAAATAGAGCAGACGATGCAGTGGGGAAAATGCAGCACAGAATAGGCAAATACAGGAATAACTGTTTTCTTGTTGTGTGTCTTCAAGTTGTTTCTGACTTATGGCAACCTGAAGGTGATTTTCATGGCAGAATTTGTTCAGAGGAGGTTTGCCATTGCCTTCCCTTGAGGCTGAGAGTGACTTGCCCAAGGTCACCCAGTGGGTTTCATGGCCAAGCAGGGAATTGAACCCCGGTATCCAGAGTCAAGTATTGGACTATGACTCTGGAGATCAGGGTTTGATTCAACACTCAAGCATAAAAACCCACCGGATGACCTTGGGCAAATCACACACTCTCACCTCAGACAATGGCAATGGCAAAGTCCTTGTGAAGAAACCTGCCAAAAAAAACCCTATGATAGGTTTGCCTTAGACTGAGTCACCATAAGTCAAAAACTACTTGGAGGCCCATAACAAAATAACTCCAGAGTCGCTATCCAACATTCAAACCACAATACCATGCTGGCTACTTTAAATAAATTTAAGTTTCCAGGGACAGATAAACTACATCCAAGGATATTGAAAGAACTGGCAGAAGTAACCTCAGAGCCACTGGCAATGATCTTTGAGAATTCCTGTAAAACAGGAGAAATCCCAGGTGACTGAAGGATGTCAAATGTTGTCTCCATCTTCAAAAAGGGGAAACAGGACCCAAACAATTACTGCCCAGTCAGCCTGACATCAATACCAGGAAAGATTCCAGAGCATATCATTGAACAGATGGTCTTTAAGCCCTTAGAAAGGAATGCCATGATCACTAAAAGTCAACACGAGTTTCTCAAAAACAAATCATACCAGACTAATCTTATCTCTGATTTGGGTAGTTACCAATGTTGTGGAAACAGTATATCATGATTTCAGTAAGGCCTTTGATAAGGTACATCATGATGATCTTGCAAACAGGCTAGTAAAATATGACTAGACAATGCTTCTGTTAGGTGAATATGTAACCAATTGACCAACCAGACCCAAAGGGTGTTCACCAATGGCTTCTCCTCATCCTGGAGAGAAGTGATTAGTGTGGTGCCACAGGGTTCTGTACTGGGCCCAGTGCTATTCAGCATCTTTATGGATGATGAAATGGATGGCATGCTTATCAAATTTGAAGATAACACTAAATTAGAAGGGGTTACTAATACCCAAGAAGACAGATTCAAAATTCAAAATGACCTTAACAGATTAGAGAGATGGGCAAAAACTAACAAAATGAATTTCAACAAAGAGAAATGTAAGGAACTACACTTAGGCAGAAAAAAATAAGTGCATATGAGTGGCAACAGTACATGTGAAAGGGATCTAGGAGTTAGTACATCACAAGCTGAACATGAGTCATCAGTTTGGTGTGGCAACTTAAAAAGCAAATGATTCTAGGCTGCATTGCCCCAAATTCCTGAAAGTTAGCCAAGCTGGCTAGAGCTTCAGGGATTGAAGTCCAAATACCTGAAGGACCAAGGTTTGGGAATCACTCATCTAGATCAAGGATCTATACTGCTTTGGTCAGACCTCACCTGGACTACTGTGATCAGGTCTGGGCACCACAATTCATGTGGGATATTGACAGGCTGGAACATGTCCGGGGAGGGCAACCAAAATCATAAAAGCTCTGGAAATCATGGTCATCATGTTTGAGTATTAGAAAAGATGTCATATTGAAAAAGTAGCAAACTTGTTTACTGCTGTTCTGGAGACTAGGACATGGAGCAATAGATTCAAATTAAAGAAAAAGATATTCCACCTAAACATTAGGAAGAACTTTCTGATCATAAGAGCTTTTTGACAGTGGAACACAGTATCTCAGAGTGTGGTGGAGTCTCCTCTTTTGCAGTTTGGTTGGCCATCCGTCAGGAGTGCTTTTATAGTGTACTCCTGCATGGCAGGGGGTTAAATTGGATGGCCCTTCTGGCCTTTTCCAGCTGTATTTGAGGAACTCTCAATTCTCCACCTCTGTTTTAGAATAAAGATGAAGGGTGGGGGAAGAGGAAGATACTTATATTGCTGCACAGTCACTTCTGGGCATGCAGACTGAAAATGCAATAATAATAATAGTAGTTCTGGCAAATTCATACTTTTAAAAAAGAAAAGCAGCAGTGGATCTGTTCCCACAGGCTAGGCTTCTGAGGCATGTAGCAGTTCTACATGAGTGCAGCTTCTAGGGGAAACAGAAAATAAATGAATGCATGCCCTGCCTTCCCCCCTGCCTAATTCTCAATTGGAAACCACTGCCCTTTCATAGCAGATCCATTTGAAATACCTTGTTTTTTTCTTCTATGCCTGGATGAGACTCAAGGCACCAATTAGCCTTGAAATAATACAAAGAAAATTAATGAAGGCTGATTCTTTTTTAACTAACACATTTGGGGGCTAGGGTGGCCTGAAGCATTATGTTAGAAAGAAAACAAACCCACTAGCAGAATTCAGACTGTAACTTGGTGGGAATTGGGGTGGATTATAAACTAGGATACTGAAGCTAGCAAAAGTTGCCAGTGATTTTTTGGCTGGAATCCCAAGTTTTAACAGCTGCATAAAATACTGCTATTCAGCAGACATCGTTCTGTGTCAGAAAGTGCTTCACATGAGGAATATCTGACTTGCACATTTTTCTTAAATACACAGGAGTTCTGCCAAGAAAAGGTTGCAAGGCATAGGGTGGGTAGACTCTGATGCTTCTGTATCCCAGGTGAGCAACCTGTTCACCTCCAGATGTTATTGGACTGCAGTTTCCACCAATTTCATTTAGTGTAGTGATGGTGAGGGATGATGGGCATTGCAGTCCACCAGTATCTAGAAACTGCTCAACCCAGTTTTAAATGCTTGCTCAGAATCCCAGCTGCTTGAAAGATGAATAAGGAAGCTCACATCCTGGAGGCGCCCAAGAGGTGTTTGGCCTTCAGTGCATTCCTAAGGTTGGGGTGTGGACCAGGTAAATTGTTCTCTGTTCTCAGATGAGCAGGGAGCCTGTCAGTTTTTCCAACAGCATAACCTGAGACTGACCATGTCAATGCCAACTTCGTGGAATGGGCTCCTTCGGTTCTTTTGAGAGGTTAGTTTTTCCTTTAATAATCAACTGTTGATTTGTCAAACAAAAACTTTGTCTTTGGTCTTTAAGAAAAGGGTATGGTAATTTTGCTGCTGGTACTAATGGTTCAGCAGGGGGTGGGATTGTACAGTCAGAAATGGTTACAAGTTAAATGAGGAACCCATTTTCAGAATGTTGGTTCAGTTCTGAGTGGACCCATATCTGAACTCTCTTTACATAGTATTATTCATACCCCTACCAGATTGCTTTGAAACTACATTTGTTTTTGGACAGGGGTAGTAGAGGCAGGACTTTGTCTAGAGTGAAAACTGGAGAAGGCTCTTGTATCTTTAGCAGTTGTGTAGAAGAAATAATTTCAACCAGTATTGTTTAACAAACAGTCAGTGATGAAATTGTCTCCTGTATACAGCCATTAAAAGTAGAGGAGCCCTCTCTCGTTTTCAGTCTGGTAGCCAGTGTGGTGTAGTGGTCTCTGGAGACCAGGTTTTGAATCCCAGCTTGGTCATGTAAATCCACTGTATGACCTTGGGCAAGTCACACCCTCTCAACCTCAGAGGGTGGCAATGGTAAACCCCCTCTGAAGAAACTTGCAAAGGCGGGGTACAGACCGCTGCTTTGCGGCGGTCTGCTGCCGCCGCCGGCTACTCCATGGCAGAGCCGGAGCCTCCATACGGCGCGGCTCCCCTGCGGATTGAAAAAGAAGCTCCAAAATGGAGCTTCTTTTTCCATCGCGTTTGCGACGTACCGAGGCGCCAGGGGCGCACTTGCTACGTCACAAGCGACGCGACGCGTACGGACGCTCAGTGTCCGATACGCAAAGATGGCGCCGGCCATGTAGAAGGGCCGGCGCCATCTTGTACGGACGGAGTGCATACTAGGCCCAGGGGCGTCTATAAGAGACGCCCCTTTTTTAAAATGGGACGTCCTCCGGACGTCCCAAAGGGCAATATAGAAAGCCCCAAAGAAAACCCTATAATAGACTAGCCTTGTTGTGGTGGTGTTGTGTGCCTTCAGGTCATTTCTGACTTATAGCAAACCTAACATGGGGTTTTCTTCGCAAGATTTGTTCAGATGAGGTTTTCCATTGCCTTCACTTGGGGCTCAGAGCATGCAACCTGCCCAAGGTCATAGAGTGGGTTTTACAGCCGATCTGGGAGTTGGGTATCAAACCTTGGTCTCCAGAATCCCAGTCCGACATGCAAACTACTATGCCACACTGGCTTGCCTTAGGGTTGCCATAAGTCAGAAGAACTTGAAGGTACATAACAACAAAGTGCTAGCATGGTCTATATTGCCTTGGAATGAGCAACCATGGTGTACACTGAGCTGCAAGAAAATACAGAGAAGCTCAGTGCAAGGAAGCAGGATGGAGTGCAACCACATCAAAGCTGCTCTACAGATTACTTGATAAGAGTTGCTAAAGCCTACAGCAGAGATTGTTACAGCTCAGCGATAGTCTGCTAGCAAGTGAGGATTTCTAGGTTATGCAGGTAGGCAAGTGTGAGAGCAGATCTCACATTACTATAAACAACCATTTGTGGATTACCCAGGCTGACAACTGGGGACATAGTAGATTAGATGTTTTGGGGGGGAACTGGAATCTCCCAACTCCATATTTCTCTTGCAAGCAAGGGCCCATTTGGAGGGGACTGTTGACTGTTTCTGACTTCTCAGCTAGAGAGAGGAATATGTCTCTTGAGGGTTGGAACATGTGATTTGAGAAAGGATTGAGTACTTCTTTTGTCCACAGGTTTTAGCTCTTTAAAACTAAAAGTTTTCTCTAGCTGAACAAGCAAGGGAGCAGTCATTAGGGGAGAAATGGCTGCTGTGGGGATGCTGGGCACTTCTGTCTCCTTTTGGCTGACTCACCCATGAAGAACCTGTACCCTACCCAAACATCTTGGCATATATGGGTTGATATGAGAGGTACATATCAGATGGTTGTTTTGTTGGACTTGAAATTGTAGCAGCCCTAGTCAGTATAGCTAATGGTGAGAAATGCTGGGAACGACCATCCTAACAATATCTGGAGGGGCACATGATTCCTACTTGTGGCTTACATGTTTGTCAGGATAGCCTCTGGTTTGGCTTTTAAGATGCCTGCACAGCATCCAGGGCAATTTGCAAGCCTGGATGCCGCACCTCCTCCCAAGCTTTGGGGCAAAGCACACATAAACAACAGCCAATTAGCCACACCCGATGTTTTCAGACAAATGCAAGAACATGATGCTTCTGTAAACTCAATTGCCCATAATTTGCATGCAGACTAGTGGGCATTTGCTGGTACCTTGTTTGAGTGTGTCAGATTTTAGACTTACTATCTTCCAGTGGTGTGTTTTGAAGCATTTATTCATGTATCCAGTAAACATAAATAAAAATGGATAAAACATGAACATGAAAGTTGAGTGTGACTCAACTGTGATAGTAAAAGCAGCTAAAAGAGTGGGTCAACAAAGGATTAACTGAAACTCTCCCTCCCAAATTGGGACAGTTGAAAGGTGTGCCATTCCAATGCCTGTTATTCTTTGTCAAGTACCCCAACCCTAGAGAAGAACTCTGACTGCAATACATCTTACTCTGTCATGAAGGGAGAAGTCTGTTTGGAAGGAGAGCCCATCATTCTGACCTGTGTTTGTGCATACAGAGCAGTTTCAAATGGAAAACACACTTGGAAACCATTTCCCAGGTTGCATGGAAATTGCATCTGAGAAGAGGTGGGAGTTGGGGGTCTTTGTTCTGTTTTGTTTTGTTCTGTTGTTGTTGTTGTTCTTGTTCTTGTGTCTTTCAAGTCATTTCCAGTTTAAGGAACTCTGTAATGGAGTTGCTTGGCAAGATTAGTTCAGGGGGAGTGGTGTCTCCCTCTTTCTGAGTGTGACTTGCCCAAGGGTTTCTGTGGCTGAGTGGGGATTGGAACACAGTCCCCAATGCCCTAGTCCAACATTCAAGTCACTACACTATAAGACTTAGGTATATTCTAAGGGTATGAGCCCAGGTTAGTAGAATAGCCTATGAAAGATGCCAATAATAAAAGCTGAGACAAACACAAGTCTTTGAATTAGGCCATCAGTGTAAATGGTTTAAGAGTTGGACCCATAGAAGAGGCAACCCTCTTCTATGGTTTCCTTAGCAAGAATTGTTTGGGGGAGGGTGCCATTACCTTCCTCTAAGGCTGAGAGAGTGTGATTTGCCCAAGGTCACTCAGTAGGTTTCCATAGCTGAGTGAGAACTTAAACCCTGGTTTCCTAGAATTTGGGTCCAACTCTTAAACCATTTACACTGATAGCCTAATTCAAAGACTTGTGTTTGTCTCAGTTTTTATTATTGGCATCTTTCATAGGCTATTCTACTAACCTGGGCTCATACCCTTAGAATATGGGATATATGCAGCCCCCATATCCATTTTGTACACCATACCACCCCAAACTTCCAGTTGCATTTTTTTTCAGGTGATAAGAAAATCATTCCCAACATTCTCAAGCATTACCTTGACCGGTAGAAATAGTTAAAACACCCTAACTCCCAACCCAGACTCAGATCACCCCAAAAACGTGAAAGGGTAAATTGAAAATAGACATCTGGTCACTTCAGGAATTGATTTTCTACAATTTTTTAAAATGTGAAAACCAGGAGTCTGCCATAAGAACACAAGGGAGAAAATTGGTCCCCTGTTCCAACCCATGCTTAGTTTGAAAGGGACTAGATTCAGGGCTGGTTTTGGAGGTGGGGAGGAAATACAAATTACTGGATAGGAAAGGTATAAGTATTATGCAAGGTTTAGTTTCTCATAATCTTCAAGGTGCTTATGCAAATGTATGTAAGACAAGCATATTGAGTGAGATCAGCTGTTCCACATTCCACATGGGGGAAGTCTCAAAAAAACAATTCACAGGACCAGTGCTAGTTATTTTAACATGATTTTTGTTTGTTGTTGTGTGCCTTTAAGCTATTTCTGACTTATGGTGACCCTAAGGGGCTTGACAGACCACCCCAAAAGGGTGGGCTGGAGCTGCCCGTTTTTGCTCCTGAGGGACGCCACAGCAGCCAAACCATGTGGCACCCCTCCATACCAACGAATGCGCCATTGGCGAACTGTCGCACGTCAATGATGTGAGAGTGATGCCGCAACATGCAGATGCGGCACCACACTTGCATCATCATGGCGGCTCCCATGGGGACAGGAGGCTGCCATGATGGTGGGGTCCGTACGGACTAGGGTTTGGGAGCATGCTGTTGGTGCGCAGTCCTGAACACTAGAATCAGCGCCAGTATTCCACTTCCCATCCATCTGTCTCAGGCCTAAGGCAAACCTATCATGGGGGTTTCTTGGCAATATTTGTTCACAGAGAATTTGCCTTTGCCTTCCTCTGGGGCTGAGAGAGTATGACTTGACCAAGATCATCCAGTAGGTTTCTATGGCCGAGCAGGGATTTGAACCCTGGTCTCCTGAGTCCTAGTCCAATACTGTCTCAAACCATTACACCACACTGTGATTACCCTATCAAAATGCTATTGCTACATTTCAGCTTTTGTTTCAAACCAAGGGGATTATCAGACAAGGGATGTCCCATCCCTGTCCTATCATGTTCCTGTCCTGTCCAAGGGATCGTGGGAAAGACTTTTGGGTGGGTTACAAACCGCCACTTGGGACGTCCTCAGGACGTCCCAGTTTTAAAAAGGGGCGTCTCTTCCAGACGCCCCTACTCCTGTTACGGACTCTGTCTGTAACAAATGGCAGTGGCCGTTCCACACGGCTGCCGCCATCTTGACGTAACGGATGCTGTGCGTCTGCACGTTGTGCGGCGCTAATGACGTTGCGAGTGCACCATTGGCGCCTCGCGGTGTCATTAGCACGCCTCCAGAAGAAGCTCCATTTTGGAGCTTCTTTTTTGCTCCGTAAGGGAGCCGCGCGGTTTGGCTGCGGCAGCTCCCTTACGGAGCAAACAGCGGCGGCAGCAGACCACCACAAAGCAGCGGTTTGTAACCCTCCTTGGAGGGGATTCATGCTTATCCCATCTGGAAAGCACAAATGACAGGGATCGTGTGAAAAGCTTTCAGACGAAGTCACACAGATCCCATCATTATCTCACCATTAACCTGTCATTAAAATAACATTGGCTGGCATTTTGCGTTAATGGAAGTTTGCATTAATGCAATTCCGCTTTAATGACAGGTTAATGGCAGGATTGATGCTATGATTTGAAAGCTTTTCACTCCATTGCAGTCACGGATGGGTTAAGGACGGGATAATAAGGGGGAGCAATCCCGTCCCTATCCTGTCCCTAGTGTGAAAATCTCTCAAAGCTCAGCTTTCTAGCCGTTGTTGTTTCAGGGACATGCCTGAAAAGATGACATTTAAATCTCCCTAGCCCATGCCACTTAAATCTCATCATTATCGGCAGGAACTCCTACTTTCAAGAGGAGGAGGGCTCTTAACACATAATTTCTTAATCTTTGGCCTTGGCAGGCCTTTTGTTTAATTAACACCAGCTGTGACTCCATTATCTCTGTCTTTGGCACAAGGTTCCCAAGGGGTCTCTCTTGAAAACAACCATTTGTTTCCTGATTAGAATTCTCCATGCAGTTTTGCCAGCTGTCACATATCTTTTCCCAGCTATACCAGACAAAGGAGACAGATGCATATGCTGTGCTAGGGAGATTGTGACTTGACACCCAAGCTGCAAACCACAAATTGTCTCAAAGGGATTTTCAAACTTTCTCCCATTCATGCTGGCAAAGCCCAAGTAGTGTTTTATGTTCCATCGGTCTGGAGCCAGGATCATGTACTGTGATCTGCCATGTGTTGGATTTTTTTAAAAAAAAATTTGTTTTTCATCATTTTTGCACACATAACTTAGAAAACTGCAGTAATACAGGTGCTGCTCCTGAACTACAGGATGTGTAGCTGCCTCCTGCTTCTTACATGACAGCAACAACAAAAATCACAGAATTATAAGCAATATGGTACATCCTTAAAACATGTATCCTCAGATGCCCCCAGATTTTACCTTCTTTCCAGCTATGGGCCATTCCATGCGACACAAGGAAAACAAATCTGTTGTACACTGATGGTACTGTATTAAATAAATACATGATGATGATAATGTATAAAATGTACTCAGGCATTATGAAGAGCATGCAAGAAAAATTGTGGCTCTCTTTAAATCAGTACTTCTTAACATATATAGCAAGCATAGTGAGCCTCCAGTGGCATCTCAAACCTTTCCATTTAATTGTGTATTTTTGTTGTAGCCATGATTATTATTTCCTCACAGGAGTCCATTATGGTGTACATATAGTTATATACTTTTATTACATTTATATCCAACCTTTCCTCCAAGGGATGGAGAGTTCCCAGGTTGTCTCCCATTCCAGTGGGGATCTGACCTATACCTGGGGCCCTTTCATACTACACAATTATACAACTATGATTCAACTTTATGAAATGATAGTATCCTATGGAAATGGGATTTGAAGTTTAGGGAGGGCCCTTTTCAAATTCTCAGCCAGGGAATCGAGTGCCTCTGATAAAACTATAAATCCCAAGGTTCCATGGGATGCCACCATAGCAGATAAAGTGGAACCACAATGCTACATTTGTAATACAGTATATGAAAGGACCCCTGCTTAGTCTTAGCAAGATTGCTATATCATATCCAACTAGACCATGCCTGAGGTCACCCACAAGCATTTCAAAAGAAAAATCCATAATTTATCAACACATTTAAAAAAAAAAGCTGATGAGATACATTCACATTTCCTGCTGGTACCCAAACCTTAACACAAAATGCATTTGGCTAAACTGAAGACATACAGTGGTGCCTCGGGTTACGAAAATAATTCGTTCCGCGGCCGCTTTCGTAACCCGAAAAGCCTTCGTAAGCCGAATTGCCATAGGCGCTAATGGGGAAAAGCCGCGATTCCGTGCGAAAAAGCCGAAAAAAGCACCAAAAATTTTTTCGTAACCCGAAAAAACATTCGTAACCCGGAACAATAATTCCCTATGGGATTTTTTCGTATCCCGAAAATTTCGTAAGCTGGGTATTTCGTATCCCGAGGCACCACTGTACACCCTGTAATTGCAATGAAAGGTGCTAGACTACAGCAAGGTAAAGATGGATGGAGAGAGAAAAAATCACTGTGTAACTTGCTGCCCTTTGCTACTCTATCTGAGGCCTTGTCTGCACTGACCAGGATACTCCAGGTGCAGCTCAGAGTACCCTGGCCCCTCAGCTGCCTTGACCTGCCCTTGTTGCCTCATTTTCTCTTTCCGTGCCACTGCAGATGCCTATAAGGGCATCCTACTGGGCTGCCTGGCACATCCGCCATCATTGCAGATTATTTTTTTTCTGAGTTCAGCACAAAGTGCCCAGGGATGATCACATGCTGGGTGCCTTGTTCTGACCTCATGACTTCAGAACAAGTGACCCATGGTAGTGGCGGACATGCTCAGGTGGCTCAGCAGGATAGCCATGCAGACCGTCTCCACAGCATGGAAACAGAGGGCTCCAGTTCTCCCTGGGAGATTCAGAGCAACAGGTAAATTATTTTAATTCATCTTAAGCTTGTTATGCCCCAGTTCTGGTGTGGGGTGTGCCATCTGTCATCTAGCTTGCTCACAGCTGAATAGGGGTTTAAACCATGCGTTGTCCAAACAGGATGATGCCAGAATGGAATAGGAAGGAGGAATGGACCTTTTTGCCCATGTAGACAGAGCCTGAGTTATCTGTTTATTCTCTAGAGGACTGCAGAATCCTACATTTTACTTAAGGGGGATAAATTAAGGAAATAATATTCTCAGAGCAAAAGGCATGCATGAAACAGTTAAAAAACATACTGTGTACTGTGCAAGAGAAATACTCTAACCAGTGTATTGAGTATGTCCAAAGCAACCATATTCCCTCTGTGTGATTAAGAGAAGAGGGGAACCCATACTCAGAATAGGAAAGGCTGTCATTTCACTCCCTCATAATCTGCCTGTGCTCTCTGCCCCCAGTATGCCACTCCTCAAAAGATGAAACTTTGCTCCTATAAATGACAGTAATTGCCTAAAACAGTTGTGCCCACAAGTGTTATGCTTCCTCTGATTTTCTCTGTCGCAGCTGCTTACTTCTGCATTGATGCCAGTCAATTTGGGAAATATTCTAGAGCAGGGTTTCTTTCTTCTCCCTCTACTGTTTGAGGCAGAGGCTTTGTTTCATTATTCCATATACACAGCAGAGAAGAACAGACAAAATTAATCAGACTTGGTGAAAGAAAGAGAGATTGGCTGTGGGTATTTGAAAAAAAAATAAGCTGAGAGAGATATGTGGGAGAAAGACTTAAAAGGGAAGCAGAAACAGGTGAAAGAAATGATCATAGTTATTATTTACTGGCAAGAGGTAAATACTATTATTAGACTTCCTGAGATTTAAATTAAAGTGTGCCATCCCCAAATTTATAGTTGAAAAGAAGAGCACTGTTGGTTTGGATGGTTGGGGGGGGGGGTCCCAGGGATTGGACATTTTTCTTTGGGAGAGTACAGTTCCCAAAAATGGGAGTCCAGTGGCATGGTCTGATGGACCATTATTGGGTCAGATAACCCAGACTCTCAGCTGCCCACAAATAGAATACAGTTCTGTATTGTGTAAGCTGCTTCTTGGACATAGCAATAATTGGTGAATGTGGTGTATGAAAGTGGCTATCTTGGCTAAATCAGGGCTTCTAGAGTAGTGGACTTTTGGATGGATTTTTTTTCAATAATTAAATTTATTATTTATTACTATAATTATGTCCATTAATAGAGAATTCACTTGAGCAGCAACAGGAATGAATTCAAAACATGTTTCTAGGCAGTCAACCTCAAAATACTGCTAGAAGTGATTCTCATTCAAGTGTTGAAAGAAATCTGTGATAGGACTTGCTTTTCCTCACCTCATTTTTTTTTTTTGCATTTAGCATGCTTTGTTTTGTCATTAGTGATCAGAAGATGAATGCAGACCTACTTTGCAAGTCTGATAGTTAAAGCAGACTTCTCTGAAGAATTCCCACTGTGGGAAGGAAAACAGTAAGGAATACTTATTATCCTTAACATCTAGGGTGTGTCTACACTGACTACTTACTATGGGACCAGTCAAGAGTATTATGCCTCGGACTGGCCCCAGACTGACCATGATGGCAACCACACACACAGGGCCAAATCTGGTGCAATGCTGTGTCATTGTGCACACGGACCAGCTGGGATCACACCACATCAGCCCCACTGCCCATCCCTTCAGTGATACTACCACTGCTGCTGCCGCCTCACTGGCCAAATGGCTCCTTGGGCAAGCCTGATTATTGCTTCTGCTGAGGTCAGAACAGAGTGCCCACCATGTGATCAACAAGGAGGGGGTCATTCTACCCCTGCTTCATGGATGGCATAGGTGCCCTGTTCTGATCTCAGCAGAAGTAATGGCAGTGGCTTGGCCAGTGGGGAAGTAGCTCCAGGGAGACGGTGCCATGTTTGCTGTCTGTACAACTGGATTTGGCTGCACTGGACCCAGTCCAGCTGTCCTGACAGCCAAGAGACCTGGAGCCACTCCAGCAGATAAAGCCCTATGCCATCTGGACACATCACATTGGGACCAGGTCTGATATATATTCCTAGTGTACACCAGCCCCTCGTTTATCTCTGAGAGCCAGAAATAATTACTGTACCAGCATGTTCAAAGTAACAACACATTGGTAAAGAAACCTGCATAATTTTTTTTAAATCCCACCTTAAAGCAACAATCCATTTCCTATGTTAAATGAGAACAGACTGTGCATAATCACATAATGTAGAGTGTCAGTAGGAAAGTGGAAAACAGCATGAGTGGAGTGCCCTGTGCATCTTAAATCGTATAGCATCATGGAGGCGGCATGACTAGCAAATTCAAACCCTGAGCAGGAATACTCTTTCTAGGAGCTGAGCTATACTGCTACATTTTGCTGCAGGCTTCAATTGTTAAATATATTGTTGATTTCCCTTATAGTTGAATTGGATCCTCAGTGTAGTCCTAAATGGGACAGAGATGCAGCTGGCTCTCCAAATGTTGTCAGACTACAAGTCCCAGCAGCATAGCAAATCAGCATAGCAAATGGAGAGAAACACTGGGAGTTGTAGTCCAACAACATCTGGAGAACCACATGATTCCCAATCATGCACTGAAGCCTGAAGCAGGAACAGAAGATGCTTTATTAGTGCTACTGTGCTGAGCTATCCCTTATTACAGGTGGTGTCCAAGTAGGCTGAGCCAAAAAGGAGAACAGAAAAGCTCCAGCAAGGGGTTGTTCTCACTGGCTTATACTCCAGTTTTCAAATCGAATTCAAGGTGTTGCGTTCCTACTGAAACCCGATTTAACTCTAGAACAGTTCTAGATTAACCTGCAATCATTTCCACTACGATTCGAATCTGTATCGGTGTATTTTATTTAATCCGGGTTAGAGGCTTATAAACCAGAGTAAAAAAATAGAAGGGTTGACCCTTCTATTTTTCCTTGATTCGGGATAGGAATCGGAGTACATATTTAAATAGGAATGATTCAACCTCTGAATCGGGTTAACTGGATGGGAGGAGTGGAGTGCGATGGGCTGACTCAGGGGAGTCACCCTTTCTTTGTCCTCATCCATCGTCCATCGCCATCTTTGCCTCCCTTGTCCCTTTGTCCACCGAGGTCTTGCGATAAGAGAGTAGGAGCAACAAGAACTCCTCCTATTTGCTCCTGCAGGACATATCCCCACTTCATGGCTTAAAAGACAGCTCAGGGAGCAATCTTCCCCAAAGATTCTCTCCCCATGGGGTGGCCAAAGCGAATTTGGGAAACTGAGGCTCTTTCCAGAGGAACTATGGGATGGGTTTTGCAGGACATATCCCTGCTTCATGGCTTAAAAGACAGCTCAGGGAGCACTCTTCCCCAAAGATTCTCTCCCCATGGGACAGGCAAAGCGAATTTGGGAAACCAAGGCTCTTTCCAGAGGAACTATGGGATGGGTTTTGCAGGACATATCCCTGCTTCATGGCTTAAAAGATAGCTCAGGGAGTTCTCTATAAGCATGCATATTAACACAAACATCTGCTCCAGGTGCAGGTGAGGGTTCATGATTGTCGGTAAGGAAAGTAGTAATGGCAAAAGAAGGAGGAAACAGACAACCGGAAGACTCTTAAAAGCTTGGGCGCTTATGACGCATAATAGCTTAAGCACCTTCTTATTGGTCCTTTTTTTTAAAAAGCGCCAAATTAAAAACGAATTACAAACAGTCAATAAATGGAAATTCAGGAAACAGCTAAACCGGTTTATGTTACTCTGGTTTATTGTGACGTCACGATGACATCGCTTTTATTGACAGCTGAAAAAGGTGAGTGCGAACGAAATGACGCTAAAACTGGTTTATATATACACCGATTCATTCTTGAATAGGAACGAAAGTGGATCATTTATGGCAAATCAGCTGGTACATGAGAACGAAGAAAAAAAAGCGATTTGGAATGCGGGATAACACCCGTGTTATTTTGAATCAGTTTTACCGAAACCGGTGTATTTTAAATCATTGTAAATCGTAAGTGAGAACACCCCCCAAATTGACTGTCTGATCCACAACGCCCACTGAGGTGCTGCTGACCTACATCCCCAATACTGCATCAGCAATAAAAGGGGAGGGGGGAGGGAACAAATCTGCACTGAATTTCCCTGTGCTGTTTTATATGAACATGTAGAAATTTAGAATTAATTGCTAGCATTTACATTACAGAGACGACAAGCCAATTAATTTCCCAAGCTAATAAATTCTTCAATTACTTTGCACCCCACCCCAGATCACTTAAATCAGCTCTTCAATTAATTTACTACCAAACCATTTACTAAACAGATGACTGAGATCCTGTTCCAGGGGTATTTCTCTTCATTTAATTGCCCCATTCCTCAATTAGCAAATCATTAACCTCCCTAAATTAAATTCAGAAAGAGGGTGCATAGCTCCTGTCTGATGATGATGGGGATTTGTTTATTTGTTTTTTTGTTTGTTTCATGCGAGATGAGTTGGCCAATAAGGGTGGTCTTTCTTTTCTTTATACGTAATACAGTACGTACTCAGCTAAAGACAAGCTGGATGTTCAGCTTTCTCTGCTGGCTCCTGTGTGAATTAAAATCTCAACTGCCCTTGAGAAGCTTCCTTTTTCTCTCCAAGGACAGGTTGCAGAGGAGGGGGGAAAAAGCTGCCCCTAAATTGGCTTGCCTTTTGCTTAATTAAGTAGAAGACAGGACAAGACAAGGAAAGAAAGATGGATGGATGATAGGGAACATGGATACCATTCTATATGAACCATGGAAGCCGCCTTGAATCCCACTTTGGGAGGAAGGAAGGATATAAATCATTTAATTAATTAATTAATTACCCTGAATTTTTCTATATGCTGTTTGTTTATTTTTATATATGAAAAATATTTACATTACACACTTTATCCAAGGATCTCAGGGTAGTTTATAACATTATTTTAAAAAAAAGTTTAAACAACTTTAAACAATAAAAATACAGTTTAGGGATACATTGAACTACATAACAAATCAAAACATGTTAGTTAAAATCATGTACAAGCTGGATAAAATAATTAGGTTTCCCCAAGGGCTTTCATAAAAAAAGGCATGTTGTAAATTGGTGCTGTAATAAAACCTCTAAAGAGAAAGCATTCCATGGGACTTTTCACATTAGAGAATTATAGGCGGGATACAGAACAGCCCAAAAAGGGCGATCTCCTGCCGCCCTGGTTTGCTCCGCAAAGGAGCTGCAGCAGACAAACCGCATGGCTCCGTCACGGAACAAAAAGAACCCGCAAAAAGTGGGTTCTTCTTGTGGTGCCTTTGTGATGCTGCAAGGCACCAACGGCGCACTTACAGCGTCACAAAGGCACCGGGAAGTGTGGACGCTAGGCATCTGTCGCATCAAAATGGTGGCACCCATGTGTACAGGGCACCTCCATTTTGATGCCCCCATCACATACTAGAGGTGAGGCTGGTATGGACACTACGTCCTCGGCCAACCCCTAGCACGTGACAGGGGCGGCACAAAGGCCCATTTAAATCGAGCCATAATGCTGTAATTCCATTTTAACTGCCCTGGCTGCATTCTATGGAATAATGAGGTTTGTAGTTTAGTCAGCAGTACCAAAGGAGCTGAAGATATTCCAAAATGCCCAATCCCAGGATTCCGTGGGATTTTGCTATGGCAGTTAGTATGGAACAATAGTGGTATAATTGCATAATATGAAAGGAACTCACAATCGAGGTGTCACAACCTTTCACACATCCCCATGTGATATCCCCCTACAGAAGATGTTACTAGATGATAATAATTCTTCAGCTGTTGTATGATATTTATTTATTATTTTATTTATTTCCTGCCTTTCTCCTGAATGGGACCCAAGGCAACATCAAGATATAGTGATGTAAGGTTATACCTATTATAATATTTTACCAACATTTAAGCAATATTTTGTCACTAGGAAATGCACACATCCATACAGTAAGACACTGTACAGTATACCGTATTACTGGGAAATGCACACATCCATACAATAAGACATTGTGTATAAGGGCTATATGAGCTTATATTAGTATCTCATAATGTAGTGAGGACACGTTACTCTTTTAGCTGTTTTGGACTACAGCTCCCAAAACCCTTTACGACTGGCAGTTTCTGGACATAGCTGATGGGAGTTAGAAATCAAAATATCTGGAGGATTAGATTTTCTCCATCTCATGTCTATACAATAATAATGAGGGATGTAACGCCCTTTCCCATCATAGGATATACCATTTTTGACCTATTTTAAGGATTTTGAGATTTTCCATTTATTTTGTAAAGTGAAGGATCATTTCCCTGGTTTGCCATTCAGGCCTTTTAACAAAAAAGAGCAATAGACACAAACAAGGTTAACCTTTCTTCTGCACTATCACCTTGCCATTTAGTGCCAAAGCTTTGGAATAAGGGAAGACATAAGTCAAGCAGAATGTGTGGTGGAAGCATTCCCTAATAATTCAAAACACTCCTGAAGCCACTGTAGCTTTTGCCACATGGCTCAGATAAGGCTCTCCAATGTTCATACATACAGCATGTAGGGCAGGCTCCCACACTGTACTCCACTCAAAGTTCAAGAACAATGTGAAATTAGTTTCACAGTTTTATATTTTGCCACTCCATTCGAGCAGCAGGTAGGGAAGTAGTAGAATTTGTGATTGAATAATAAGCACTTGCTCCAAATGCCAGCAAGGAATAAATGCACCCACATGATAATTAAGGCATTTTATTAGGAGCTGAGGGACAAAGGGCCAGACTCCAGCTGCCTTGGCATTAGAAGGAAGAGGGAAGGGAGAGAGACTTCATGCAAGATATTAATTCTAGCATCCTGGCTAAATTCCACTATAATTGCTTCCTCCACCCCACCATGCTTTTCTTTTTTGCTGATCAGAACTTCCCAAGTATTTTTCATTACTGACAATCTCTCTTCATTCCCCCCCACCCCACACATCATCTGGGAAAAAAAAACACATCTTCAGCCAGTACAATGTGGCTCCTTTATTTTCCTTCACTGCTGCTATAGGTGGTTGTTGAAGTTATTCTGACTTATAGCAACTCTAAAGCAAACCTATTACCAGTGGGTTTCCATGGCTGAGTGGGGAATCAAACTTTGGTCTCAAGAATCATTGTCCAATGTCCAAACCACTATACCATACTGACTCTGCTGTGGGAAGTAGTATAGTAATAATCCCATAGCACTATGCTCTAGCCTTAAATTTTTATTGCTGCACTATAGGTGGTACTGTAGTAATAAAAACTTAAAGTTAAAACACAGTGCTATGCATTACCAATGGTGTGACACTGTATGTGGTAAAACGGATTGAAAATCATTAACTATGCAGGATCAAGAAAGGCCTTAGGGTGGAGGAAGAGCATGTTGGGAGAAACAAAGACACGACAAAGCAGAAACAATATCACCCTTATGAAACATGCGTGTTGCAAGCACTGCAGTCTTTATTCCTGGGAGTGTGCCCTTAAGCAATTCCCAAAATTCTGTTGAAAGAAGAACAACAACCATCCTTTGTCAGACATCCTATACACATGCTTCCTGACAACATTACAGTTTCCATCATGGGCTCAGCCTGTGTATGCACACACTAAGGATGTTGATAACAGGTATGGTACTGACTAAAAACAGCTAAAAGAATAGTGAAAATTTCCCTGGAATGAATGAAAAAGCCAGTATCAGAGGTGGAATAACTTCATATTTTTAAAGCCATAGCCATGTTAGTCTGGAAAATCAGTATGCAAAGGGATCTTGCAGCACTTTTGAGACTAACTGAAAGATAGAAGTTGGCAGCATGAGCTTTCGTAGACTTGAACCTACTTCCTCAGATGCATTTGGGAAAATAGGCTCAGGTCTGCAAAAGCTCATGCTACCAACTCCTATATTTCAGTTAATTTCAAAGGTGCTGCAAGATCCCTTTGCATTCATATTTTCAGGAAGTTGAAGTTGGGGGATGCAATTGCCTTCTTGCCCTGCCTTTGGGCAAGTGAAATAATGGTCTAATGAAGCCTTTGATCTGATCAAGCAAGCTCTTCATACAAAGTGCCTTGACCAAGTACACCAGAAGTACAGTTGCGGTAAGAAACCTGAAACTGAGGGCAAATCGACTTCTTGTGAAACCACCTTGACATGTTCGATATGCATAGCCATGTTAACCCATGTTCAGTTATGGAATAAGCCTCTGAAATATGCAAGAGGCCATGTTAAGTAAAGCCATGTTCAATGCCCAAATGTGCTGTCGTGTGTTTTGGAATAGGGAGCGGGTGGTTTGGCCAGAAAGGGAAGTACATTTCTGCCATCTGTCTAGGAATAATGCCAAAATGTCCTCCATTTTGATCATGCCTAAGAAACATGCATTTATATTAACATTTTTTTTAAAATCATCAAAAAAAAATTTGTGTCCTCCATTTTTTAAAAAACATGTCCTACATTTGAAAATGTTGTCCTACATTCATCCCTGTTTGGAGGTCCTGACTTATGGCAACCCTAGGAGTGATGGTCTTAAGGATGTCAGAGGTCCACACTGATCTGCTGAAGTCTAATACGCATTTTCTTAACAAACATCCTGTCTTGTTTGCTGATTTGCTTCATCCTCTATTCAGGATTTATTGTAGCAGTCTCAGTTTTGAGTAGGTGTTGCTTTTTTGGCATTTATACTGCTTAGGCTTTCCTAAAGCTTATGTTCTCAAAACAAACAGTTACAGTTTGAGAGGTGAGTAATTGCAGAGGCGCTCTGGTTATCTGCTAAAGGGCAACATTGGTGGTATCCTTTATGGTTTTATACAACCTGTTTTTCAACAGCACTTCCTAGGAAATTTATATTTGATTTAGCTTCGTCTCAGAGCCCCAAACCTGCCTGTGCTTCTTCTGATAAGTTAACTGTACTGTTCAGTGACCATTATTCTCTCAAGGCAGGCAAGCAACATCAGTTATCAGCTAAAAGCTAATAAAAGTACTGGCTGGTTTAGTAGACATTGCTAGCGCATGGATAAATACAGATAAGAAAATGAGTGACATGACCTCTTGGGCTGATGACCCTTATCTCTTGCTTTTGCGGAAATGAAGAGTGTGCCATTTTACCAGGGCTATACTTTTCTTTCTTTCTTTTTTCTCTTTCTCCAGAACTTGAGAACATGAGAATTTGGTTGTTTAGTGGCAGAAGCAACATGGGAGCAAGCAAGCTTATATATTGGCTGCAATCCAGCATCTCCTCATAGAATGTAACTATCCATAGGTGGAGAAATGCTGCACTAGCAAAACACAACACCAATGCAGAATAGCAATATTGTGCAACACGAATCAATTACTGGGTGCACAAGGCACAATGTGTACTGCATAAACACAGTGTGCAACCACCACTGTCAGCAGACTATGTTGCACTACGGCTAATAATTTGTCCTGCATGCCTAGTGTGACTTATGCATGCATATGTTACTAACAGAATGCCAGCCATTATATCCAAAATACTTATTTTGCTTATGGGCGGTGGTGGTGATATGCTTATACTAATAGAAATAACACTTATTTTCTATACCACTTCATAGTAAACTAAGCACTCTCTAAGCTGTTTAAAATGTGTAAGCCAATTGCCCCCAACAAGCTGTCTACTCATTTTACCAACCTACAAAAGGAAGGAAGGCCAAGTCAACCTGGAGCCCTGTAGAATCGAACTTAGAACATTTTGGCTGCAGTACGGGCATTTAACCACCGCACAACCAGGGTTCTTATAAAAAAATGCAAAGTGGGTCCTCACGGATATTAAGCATGATAATGTCTGGAGTGACTAGTGAATACCTTATAGAGCAGAGGAGCAAATATTTTTGACTTATCAAAGATCTGTCCCTCATGACCCATGTTTAGAGTAGCATTAGAATTGTTGTTTCTTCTTCCCTATGGAGGTTAATGTGGTGCATGTATTTGTATAATCTCACCCTAAAATCTTTCCTTTAGTTGTACTGAAGTGTGATGCCAACATGTGAGAAAGAACAGAAAACCATGAAGACCTGGCTTTTAAATACATCATTCTTTTCAACTAGGTTGCTAATAATAAATCTATTCTCTTCCTTTATACCTTTTTCCAGAACCTACCAAAATGATAATCCCTCATCTTGATTTCTGTAACGCGCTCTACATGGGGCTACCTTTGTATCAAGTTCGGAAACTTCAACTGGTGCAAAATGTGGCAGCGAGATTGGTCATTGGAACACCTAGGCATGACCATATAATGCCAGTTCTAAAATCCCTTCACTGGCTGCCGATTTCTGGGCACAATACAAAGTGTTGATTATTACCTTTAAAGCCCTACATAGCTTGGGCACGAGTTACTTGAAGGAAAGCCCCTCCCTACACAATCCGCCCCACACTCTCAGAACAACTGGGAAGAATCTATTGGATTGTCCAAAAACCAGACTAAAATCTACTTCCCACAGGGCATTCACTGCTATGGCTCCCAAATTGTGGAATGGCTTGCTGGAGGAGATCCGTCTTATTACCATCTTAGATGCCTTCAAGAAGGCACTCAAGACAGATCTCTTCCAGTGAGCCTATCCCCCTGACCTGCTATAATAGCTTTAAGATGACACTTCATTCAGAGCATTTATGGGAAATTAGATGGTGATATTGTACCTATATAGGGTTATTGATGTGTTTTTAAGATTTTATGATATGAGAATGTATTTTAACTAACCGTAATTTTAAATTTGTTTCTGTACTCCTGCCTCGATCCACAGGGAGAGGTGGGATATATATTAAAAAAAACTATTATTATTATTATTATTATTATTATTATTATTATGAGTTGGGGCATTAGTCCCATGAGGCTCAATATCTAGTTTGACAGCAATTCTACAATAACCTATTGAGATAACCCTGCTTCCTGTAATCCTTTTAACTAGAGATGCTAAGGATCAAAACAGTAACTGTCTACCTTCACAGTTCCATGTGTTCAACCACTGCATCATGGCCCCCCCCCCCCCCCCAGAGTTTGGCAGTGCAGGTGCAGATTTTGGATAGTGGTTGCCACTGGTGCATCCATTGAGATTGAATCAGCCAAGATTTGGAAAGAGATAATGGCTTCTGGGCATACTGCATGTATTAATATGCTGGTTTCCATTCATTGGTGTGTGTACACAAATAATAATAAAAAAAATGTTGCCTGTTTTACTACAATGATTGAACTGGGTTTTTTTCCTCTCTCTTTTCACACCTAGTTCCAAAATACTATACCTACAAGATGAAGACTTTTCTCTACTATACATGTGATTATCTGCTTATCTGTGCTTGTGCAAATAACCTGTTCAACCACCTTTGTCTTTTTAATTACTCTTTACCCATTTATACTATTATTCTTACCCCATCACCCTGTCAACAAATTTTACATTTGCAAGAAATGTTTCATGCAGCAGAAGAAGTGAGCTGCAATCCATGTAAATCCTGTGCAGAAATTAACTTGAACTGCTTCAACCTTTCAAACCCTTGACTACAAATTCATAGGCTTGGATAAAACAGAGCCACAGTTTCAATAACCATTTAACCACCCACTGTGTGATGCAGCAGCTAAAAAAGCTAATGCAATTCTTGGCTGCATTAATAGAAGTATTGTGTCTGGATCAGAGGAAGTAACAATACCACACTATTCTGTTTTGGTCAACCCACACATGGGATACTGTGTCCAATTCTTGGCACCACAATTCAAAAAGGATGTTGAGAAACTGGAGCATGTCCAGAGGAGGGTGACCAGAATGGTAAATGGTCTGGAAACTATTCCTTCTGAGGAGAGGGTTAGGGAGCTGAGTATGTTTAGCCTGGGGAAGAGAAGGTTAAGAGATGATATGATAACCCCATTCAAATATTTGAAGGGATGTCATATTGAGAATGGAGCAAGCTTGTTTTCAGCAGGTCTAGAGAATAGGACCTAGAGCAACTGATTCAAGCTACAGGAAAAGAGATTCCACCTCAACATTAGGAAGAACTTCCTGAGAGTAAGAGCTGTTCGACAGTGGAACACATTCTCTTGGAGGGTGGTAGAGTCTTCTTCTGGGGGGGGGGTTAAACAGAGGCTTGATGGCCTTCTGTCAAGGGTGCTTCGATTGTGTGTTCCTGCATGGCAGGGGGTTGGACTGGATGGCCCTTGTGATCTGTACCAATCTGTGATTCTATTATTTAAAAGATCTGCAGAGGGCCTGCAAAACTTTGGTATTGAGGGAAGGCAATGGTGCTTCCAAACCATCTCCTCTGTGCCATAAAGAAGGAACTATAATCCTGTAACTTGAGAGTGGCTTTCGGTTGCTGATGTTGTTGATGTGTGCCTTCAAGTCATTTCTGACTAATTTTGACCCTAAGATGAGTGTGTCATGGGGTTCTCCTGGCAAGATTTGTTCAAAGGAAGATTGCTATTGCCTTCATCTGAGGATGAACTAATGTAGTTTGTCCAAGGTCACCCAGTGGGCTTCCATGGCAGATTGGGGGTCATGGAATGCTATCTAACACTCACACCATGACACCATGTTGGCTCTCTCAGAATGTAGTGTCTAGGGTAAGGTCTAGGGTAAAGTCTGGGATAAGGTCTAGTGTTAGAAGATCTAGGGTATTTCTGCTTGAAATGCCTTATGCTCTCCTTTCTGCAGTCTTGGGCCAGACCAGAACTCAACTCACTAAACTTCACTGGCTGGCTGGTCACCTCTTACTGTTGGTGGCTCTCTCAATTTACAATTTTACACACTGCCACTGTTTTATATCCAGGACATTAGCAGCATGGCCTGGGCTGTTCTGCCAGCTTTTGGCCTCGGAAGTTGCCTTTTATCCTAAAGTTGCCTTCAGGTGCTCACCAATGGTGCCAGCTCTTTCCTCACCCAGGTTGTCCTGCCATTGTGACTGTCTCATTAAATAGCACCACCTCAGTGTTAATTAGCCTTGCATGACAACTTGGGAAAGGTTAAGTGGAAGACCAAAAAAAATAAGCATTGGTCTATGTTTGAAAGAATTGGTTAGATAAAATTTTTATCTGTCCAAATGGCTAAATGGCCTCAGTGAATATCAGGGTGGGAAGATAACCCAAACAGTAAATACAGAGGTTGACTCAGTGGTGGGCCAGTCAAGCCCCAACACTACAAAACTGATAACAGGTCCACAAATATCACTGCATCTGTTGCTTTCATGGAGAGCACAAAAGCAATCCCATCCCTCCAGTATTTGTCTAGCGCAAGCAGCATGGAGGGGAGTAGGTGGATCAGGCTTTTTCTTGTTCAGACCACCAGAAATAATTAACAGAGGGAGCAGCTCAGTTTTTGTGTAGTAAAACTTGCAAAAACAAGTGACAACAATCTGTGACAGTGATAACATGGAATACTATAACTCTGGCATGGAGATATGACTTCCCCCTCCAAAAGTAAGTTCATTATTAACTAGCACTCAAATAGGAGCCTGTCTTGATCATTATTTCACCATAAAATAGGATCTACTTTTATATTCCTTCAGTGTCTGAATTTGTTCTAGCTCTGCACAGTCGCTGTATTTCACAATGGATGATCTACACTGAAGATCATTCTCCTTCAGTAAGAAACAACTGAGGAATGAGAGGTGAGAAAGGGTTGCCTCTTCCTTTTAGCAGCTGTACAGATGAATAAGCACTAGAGGCTGAAGAATTCGATATAATGGATGTGTGGGAATTTTGTTGCCTTAACCCCGTCAATTACAAAATACTTTGCAGTATAGGAAGATGTGGACTGCTGCCTCTGGGGAGCTGGCTTGATGAATCCCACAGTCTGTCTCAAAGTATCAGAGTACTCCACTTCCTATTCAGGTGGGATGGGAGACTGAAAATCCTTTAGGAATGGGGAGAGGGTGACACACACAGCAAGTGTCACTTTTCCATAGCCTTTTTTGCAGTGGCTTTCTGTATATCCTTTCTAAATTCAAGACAAGGGGGCAAAAGACTAAAAACAAGGTATCTAGATGGAAAGCCAGGGACGTTGGCAGAGAATATATAGTGTACCAGCTAAATCAGAGGTTTATTATTTATTTACTTATGAAATGGATGGCTTACAAATAACATTAAGACAAGTTAAACAGTTTAAAACAGAGGTTGGAATTGTTTGGCTCTCCAGATGTTATTAGACTGCAACTCCCAGCATTCCGTGACCTTGACTCTGCTGACTAGGGCTGCTGTGAGTTACAGTCAAGCAATATCTGAAAGTTTGTGTGATTATTACCCCTAAAATAAAGAAACTTTTCTTGAAAAATCATTTAGGAATTTGAAGAATATCTGCCTGTCTTTCAAACTAGGGCTGAGAATCAGCCCTCCACGTGATGTTAGATTGCAGATCCCAGCATTCCTGTCCAGTGGTGTCCCTAGGTTTGGTGTTACTGACTGTGATAACTCATGGTGTCATCTCCCCCCCCCCCCATTCACCTCCTCCCATACCACACCATGCAGAATACTTAATAATCCCCCTCCCCTTTTAAGGAGTCATATTTCTGGCTCCCATTGTTCTTCATATCACAAAGACTTGTAATTTACCATTTTTAAAATGAATCCTAAATTATATTCAGAAACTGTTTATCTGTCCCTCAGCACCATTGTGATTTTGAAGACCTAGCATTTGTTGGGTGATATTTTGTTCAGAAAGCACGAGAGCCCTTGATCATGGCAGTTGGATAAACACTACTCTAGATAAGGAATATGTTGAAGTGTTTGTGTGTGGCTCCATGCGTGGGTAGTTGTTTCATTTTCCAGATTGATCATTTTTAAAAAGTGTCTCTGATTCAGAATATTTTTCTTGTCCTTCTAAGTATTTTAATAACTTCCCTACTTCTAAGCCTGAAAGAACCAAACTACAGTATGTGTTCTAAAGGCTTCTTGTTTTCACTTTCCTGTGACTTGAGTTAGCAGTGCTTCAGACTGTAAACACCTGAGGAAAGGGGCCTGTTTGTTTGTGTGTTATTATAGTGAGTGTCTTGTACATAGTACATTGTACATTGATGATATTGTGTGTTATTATAGTGAGTGTCTTGTACATTGTACATTGTACATTGATGATATATGCTAGCTGATGATATTTGCTCCATGTCAAGAGGAAACCATCTATTAGGAGCAATTGAACAACAAGAAATATTTTGACAATAGGAGATTGGCCAAACCTAGTGTGTTAGAAAGCTGCATGGGATGAGAACTGGGCAACTTTAAGAGAGGTTTCTGTTGAATCCTTGTCCCCTAACCTACCTCAAGCCCCCCAAAAAAATTCAGCTGAAAAGACACCTTTTCAGCCAAAACTAGCATTTGGGATGTAGAGAGATCTTGTAGCACCTTTGAGACTAACTAAAGAAAGAAATTGGCAACATGATTTTGTAGACTTCAGATGCAGGAAGTAGGCTGAAGTTTATGAAAGCTTGTGCTGCCAATTTTTTTCTTTCAGTTAGTCTCAAAGGTGCTACAAGATCTCTCTACGTACTGGTTCTACAGACTAACATGGCTATATCTTTGAATTTTAGCATTTGGGAGACACTGTAAACATTAATTTTAGCACATCAAAAGATCAAAAACAAATGCATCCAAGTGACTTCTGATTGCTCAAAATGGCACTTTCAGTTCTGGCAACCATGCCAGTGCATCTTGCCAAGATCCGAGAATGCCAGAAATAGGTTCTCAGTTCTGGTGTATGCCCATCCCCAACCCTCATATTAACCTACACAGAATAATCATTTGTAAAAACTATTTTCAGAACTGTGTACTGGTTGTATTTGGTTAAAAATAAGCAAGAACAATGGGTTATATAAATATAAAGAAAGTAGCCTTTTCAGCCAAATATCCTGGAGAATTGATCTGAAGAAAAATCCCCACTGTAAAAAGCCCTGTGATAGAAGAATGTCACATCTCATGTTCAATCCAAGTGCACTTCAAGGCCAAACTACACACAGTGATGGATATTCATGATTGCATCTCAAAGGCCCACTTTGTATTTTTGGAAGTAGTAGTTGAGCCACCCAGTCCAGCCTGGTATTGTGGCATAGGTCAGCAGGATTAATCTTTCCACTACCACTCTTTTTTCAATTAAAAAAAATATCATAGCTATTGTTTGCACTGATAAAAAGGTGAGCAAAAATGTACATACGATCTCTCACATTTTACCTACGAAAACAGAAACATGGTTGAAAGTGTCAAATAACATAAGGACATGATCAAGAGGGTACAGTTAAGGATGTGGGTAGGCAACTCAAGTGCATGGCCAAATGCAAAAGGTAATTTTAACACAGATGAACAGACGTGATGAAATGACATTCAGAAACCATTTAAAAAAATACTTCTTCAAAACTCAATGAAGTTTATTGCATGGGCCAGTTGCATTACAAAACATGTGTGCGCACAGGCACACATGGAACCAGATGGGGCTAAGAACTGTATTTTACTGCACGAGGGAAGGCCGCCACTGCCGCCAGGCATTCCAATCACGGCCTCTCTCTGTTCCAGAGGGCGTGATTTCTGAGAACTGTTCTAAAGCATGCAGTGAAATACATTTCTTAGCCCCGTCCCATTCCGTGTGCACCCATGCGTGCACAAATTTTGTAACGCAACAGGCCCGTTTTAGGGCCCGTGCGATAAACGTCAATCACGTTTTAAGGGGGGGAATAGGACTCCAGCCCCTATTCAATCGCAGAGGTACAGAAAAGGATTTGTCAAACTTTTTAAAGGGCCGCCATGCAGATACGCATCTCAAAAAATTCACAAATAGACATTAACCCTTAATATAGGTTATAGTCCAGTTCTTTCTCTGTAAGAATTCATCTTAAACTCAAGAGGACAGAACCCAAAGCAAAAGACTGTCAGTTAAAAAGAAATGCCCTGCAAGGTCTTGGCTGAAATTCAGAACAGAGAGAACCAACCTTTTCTTCTTGGGCTGGGGGATTCTACAATCTTCCTGCCGTCTATAGGTAACATGCCTCATCATATCCAGGGCTGGCCATGTTGGCCATACAGCCAAGTACAAAATCCATAAAACAGTGATACCTTTAGAGGGCCACTTTTTTCTCCTTACTATTTTTAACACCTTTGGCTGGTGAAGAAGCCAGTGGAGCTTCAAAAGCTTGCAACATATATTTTATGCCTTTTGGTTTGTCCAATAAAGGTATCACTGCTTTATGGATTTTGGATTTTATTGTACTATTCCTAGTCATGAATACCAAGGTTTTTGACAGCACAAATAGAGTGACTAAAGAGACTATTATATCCTATGACCTATGTTGTAAGTGGGAAAGCCATGGTCTTCCAGATCTCTCATCAGTCTCAGCCACCATACCTGATGGTCCTATCTACCTCCTCCCAACAATGACATACTATACCACTGGCCCAGGTCTGCTAGCAAGTATTAACCCTTTCTGATATATTGAATGCAAGTCAATAGACCATAGCTTGCCTCTGCTCCTGGTATAGTTACATTCAGATGGGCAATGGAAAGGACTTTCAGCACATGTAAGTCTGACAACAAAGAAACTAAATGCTTAGTTAAATGGTAAAGAACTCTTGATTTCATTGAAATTAAGAAATAGTGTGTTCTTGTTGCACCATGTCCTTAAAGTTGCAAGTCATAACAAAATAGCAGAGATCTTGTGCATAACAGGCATAACATCTCCAGTGGGTGGATGTGCTCTGACGAGTGAAGGTGACAGACACATTACCTTCAGGGATACCACATTTCAAGTCCCTCAGAAATAACCTGTAATAAGCCTTCCTCATCACTGACAACAAGCAAACTAGTCCAGCAGCATGTTCATTGTTATCCGGGTAACTACAATGTTAATGTTCCATTTAGATATCTGGCCACACATACAGCAGAGTGAATCAGCTCTACTAATGAGGTAAATGCGGTATTCATGAAACAGGATATTCTGCTTTGCTTTGATGTCAGCTGCTTGCGAGATCTTGTTCAAGATTATTCCCTTTGAAGGTAGGGTATAATGACACCCATTTGAATTCTTTTCTCCTTATTTGCAGGTGAGCACTTCCTACTACTCTCCATCTGAATCCATGGGGCACTCTACAGCTATCGTCACCCTTCCCCATTTACAGCAGCACCTCTCGGTGAATATGTACGTAAGGCAAATCCTTATCAATTGGGTATGGACAGCATTTTTCTGGGGCTAGAGAGACAGTTTCCTAGCAACCATAGCCCATACTGCCAATTTTTTTACACTGAAATAAAAATAGGACCAAAACCTCCCAGATGGATATAGTGAAAAGGTGATTAAAAAAACAATCCTGTGAGCTATTTTACTATATTGGTGTTCAGCTGAATTTTGGTTTTTCACATATTGGTGTTCAGTTAAAATGGAAAAAGCCCTCTTCATAGAAATGCTTCATCTAGTTAATCTGCCATGTAAAGGGGCTTCAGACAAGTCAATAAGCAAACAAAAAAATACATTATATGAAATAGAAGCAGTTTGTAGTCGACTGCCAGATTGCTTGACACAATTATAAATCAGATCATTTCCAGACTGTAGCATCTGCACAACATTGGTGACATTTGTGAAGGAGTGGTTTGGGGGCAAGCAAACACCTATGCAAGGAGGCCTGAGGATCTCCTCAGCTGCTGGATCTCTTACAGGCTTTGAGAGGAATTCTGTGGTAACAACCAGCTAGACAAGGTTCATGTAATCCCTTTTTGTTGTTATGACTCTTCTTGGTTTGGATGGCTATTTATCTCTTTCCCACCCCAAGGCTTTAAGGCATTTCTGACTCTGAAGTTTATTGTTTCACTGTTGTACACATTATACCATCTCAGATGGGAGTGTCCGCTGTGTTGTCACCCATTTATTCAGCATTCTTGATGAGTTGTCTGCCTATTAATCTGATTCAGTCTCCTAACACTGGGGTATTCCCACACCGTGGGACAAACATGTTATTTGAAGAGGCCACAGCCACAGCACAAATCACAACCAGAGTTCCCATTGCAGTTTTAAAAAGGATTGTTGGATCATAACTTCATTACATTACATAAATGGAGCTGCCTCTTCAGAGTGCCTTACGTTGCTGTTTCATTCCTTATGGTTTCATCAGGTGTGTGGCTCTGCACTCCTACACAGCTCACAATCCGGATGAACTAGAGCTGGAAAAAGGAGAAGGCATTCGGGTTCTGGGGAAACACCAGGAAGGCTGGCTGAAAGGGATGTCTTTGATCACAGGAAAAATTGGGATCTTCCCAAGCAATTATGTTGCTCCTCTTTTCAGGTTTGATTTACTTATATTTTTAAGATAGAAATGACATATACAGCAGGTAACAGAAAAACCTTTCCACAGCCAAAATTAGATTTGAATTGGATCAACATGAGTGCATAATAAATGACTTAAAGGACTACCCACAAACATTTTTGAAACTCTTCAGTTCCTGCCTTTCAATAGAATTGGATGTGTTTGCCTTTTTCTTTTGGAATGAGGGAAATATTGTATATCATGGCTTTCCTGCAACCATGTGCATCCCCCTTGTGGGATCCTGGAATAAATATGAGGCCACAGCTCATACAAAAAATGATGCATAGGACAGAAATGTGCATATAACTATAAAAACTCAAACCTAAATAACAGCTACATAAGTGGTAGAACGACATGGAAATCAAATAGCCCACCCAATCACAAGGAATCCAGGCAGGTTACAATAATAAAAAATACATTGAATTATAATAAAATTCAAAATTAATCCCTTCCCAACCCCTCTTCCCAATGCTAAAACTACAATTAAATAATCATGGTTTAAAAACAATAAAATACAATAAAGTATCATACAGAACATCTTGAGATGGGGTGTTTGTCTCTACCAGCCAGAATGCACCAGCTGCTCCTGGAGTAATCTAGCCCCAGAACTGCCCCCAGATTCCCCATTACTCCATACTGCATAATGACAATGGATGGCTGTCTGCACACATATCCCTCCATGTTGCCTGGTACTGGGGGAAGTCACTCCCTCTGAGGTCAGAAATGAAGTGCCCGGCATCTATCACATGGCTGGTCACCTCATTCTGACCTCAGAAGGAGTGACTTGTACCAGTAGTGGCAGCACCAGCTAACAAAGCAGGATGCATGTGTAAACAGCCACCCGGCATTGCTACAAAATGCTTTGAATTTTCCTGCAAAATCTGGAGCAAAACATAAATTACTTTAAGCCAGTGTAAGGGAGAAAGGGGGTGGATTCAGTGTGGAACTGGCCTTCCATTATGAAGACAGATTGCACTCAAGTACACAGGCAACCATGGCGATGTGGGAAACTGCTTCACTTGGCCTGTGTAGACATGCCCCAAATCCCCTGGTTGTTCTGGGTTCAGTGAAGAATAGCTGCTTGCAATGAATGGTCACCTCAAGTGGAGCTATGCAGACATTCTAAGGAACTGCACAAACTCAATTAATTACCCCTAAGGAGAAATGTCTTCAGTTTGCATTTCATAAACCAGAAAATCAACAGAAACACATTTGTTAGTTCAATATCCACTTTCCAGATTTTCTTGCACTGTCTTACAATCAAAAATGTGTACAAAAATGTACTTATTAGGGAGAAATGTATGCAGTAGTGTTCATACTGGTGAAAAGAGTGTGAATATTGGTGATAAGAACACATTAAACCAGGGGGGAATGTGAATGTTAGGATGATGTGTCAAAAATGCATACATTAGGAGATATGCACATAAAAATTCATCTGGGCTTTCTAAAAACAATATTTTAAAAATCCCAATTGAAATAGAATTGGGACAAACCAAACCTAAGTTTGCAAAATTTAGGACTGACTTATTCATCCTTTCCTATTGTCCATCCCGCACACTAAGGTCCTCTGGAAGAAACCTACTACAGCCAAAAAAAAATCTAGGCTAACATCTGTCTTCCAGAGGGCCTTCTCTACTACTGCTCCTAAACTATGGAACGACCTGCCAGAGGAGATCCATCACATTTCCACTCTGGCAGCTTTCAAGAAAGCACTCAAGACGGATCGCTTCCGGCAGGCCTTTCCAACTTAGTTACCCTCCCCAGATATAGAGATATTTGTCCCCTCATCTGTCTATTTCCCCCGCCAATGTTTCTGCCTATTTTTTGTTTGTTCAATGTTTTTAATGTTTTTAATGTTTCTAATGTTTTAATATTATTACTGTTTAATTCTGTTTTAGTACTGGGAATGGGGGGGTGGGGGGTGGTAGGTCTAGGGTTTGATTTTTTAACTCTATTGTAATTTGTTGTATTTTATTGTTGTAACCCACCTGGATTCTTCGTGTTTGGGCGGGCTAGAAATAAATCTATAATTATTAGTAGTAGTAGTAGTAGTAGTAGTAGTAAGGGGCAATTTCCTAGATACTCAGAAAAGCTAGAGTTACATTTGTTCATCAAAATATAAACCAGGGTGGATATTGTGGTAATCCCAGCCTTTCCTCAACACTTCCAGTTCCCAGTAAGGGAGGGGGGAGTTGAATATATGCATTTGTGAAGGTGTTGAGGCTTGCAGAGTGCCCCTGAGCAATAAAACTGAAGCTTACACACCTCAAGTAGTAACTACAAACCACAGTAAGAGGCTCATCCAACTTGAGTTGTATTATTCTGTTGTTTTATTGATTTGGTATGTTGCGGGAATTGATGTTTTTATACAGTCTTATATGTTGATATTGTTGTTTTTATCATTATTCTTCTTGTTTTAATGTTGTTTTTAACTGTACACCACTATGATCTTGTATAAGGAATAGCGGTATATATGAATAAACTATTATTATTATTATTATTATTATTATTATTATTATTAATGGTCAGTGATAGTTTATGCAAAAACTGTTGCACAATAGTTCATATCTCATATATTTGGAAGGTGACCACATGACATTCATCAGAGTTTCATCTCATTGTGAACCATAACAAGTATGGCATCTTAAAGTCTAGCACACTTTTTTATGACAAAAACTTTTGTAGACTAGTGTCCACTTCAAGAGGAAAAGGTGATGTAAATTGCAGGTTGGGGGAGGGAATCAAAGGGCAATAAAATGCAGAGAGCACAGACAGTAACAATTACAATCAACACAATGGCTTCTGCTAGCATTATTACTGTTACTAAGTGTCGGTGGGCTGGTAGAAGATGCCCTATGGGCTGTGCTGACCTTTTAAAAATACAATTATAGTCATTGCTTGGCCCATCCAGGATTGGTACTTTAAAGGTATTGTGGGAATTTTCCAGGAATAATAACTGAACAAAATAGGAGCAGTTTTGTTTATTCCAATGGCACAAGTAATTCATATTAAAGAACTGCTGTTGCACATCATACATTGTAAACTTGTAGGATTCACTATCACAACACGTGGTGGTTACAGCGCTGTGTAAATTTACAGTGCTTTATAAATAAAGGTTAATAATAATAATAATAATAATATAGAAGAATAATGGAAAATTGGTGCTCTTTCTTTACATCTTGTAGCTCCTACTTGGTTTATTTTCCATGTGTTGGAAGGACCTTAGCAGAAAAAGGTGAAGCAGGGAAAAGAAAAGAAAAAATAGAAAAGGGAAAGAAATCAGAAATATTGAAGAACAAAAGAAGTTTTAAAAACAGTTAGTTTGTGTCTTTTAGAAACAGCTTTGCCTATTAGGTCCTCCTTGCAAGGAAAGAATTACAAAAATAAATAGCCCTTGGAAGTTTTGATTTTGGGGCTGAAATTTCCATGCTGCTCTCAAAAACAGATTTTCCTTATACTGAATATAGCCATAATAGCTTGAGAGAATCTCCATGTTCAGAGGCTGCTTATATCTGAATATCAGATTTGGGCAGGAGGTGTCACACACTAGAGAGATGCTGCTGCCCTTCTACCTTGAGCTGTAGGCTTCCCAAAGGAAAATCACAAATTGTGACAGAGGATACCTCTTTGGAAACACATCTTAGGTCGTTAGAGAGGCAGAACAAAAATGTTTCCCATACAGTTTTGTTTCCCAAGAGCTTCAACATTTCCAGTAAGTAACAGTTCAGGAATGTTCTCATCTTCGGTTGGTAGGATTACTGAAAAATTAATTGTGGGTTGTAATTTATAGCAGTCATTATAGGTTAGATGCAGGATGGATATGTGACAGTATGACAGTGTACTAGTACATGAGGAACGGTTAAAGTTCGGTGGAGATAACTCTTCAGATCAATTAGCCTTACTTGCCTATATAATCTATTATACATTTTTCCGTATCTCATCAGTGTAACAAACTGTTACACATTCAGAAAATACATAGATTGTACAGTGTCTAATTTTCTATTGTGCCTGACAGAATGGACAGCAACAGCAGCAGGGAGTAGCAAAAGCCTTAAGAATAGATTTGACTAGTATTATCTCAATCAAAATAGCTAAACAGATAGCTAGTTTGGATGTGTCCCTTCACATATGGCATATTTTGATTCATTTTGAAAAAAAACAGCCCTGGTATACGGAAGATCTCCGGGCAAGGAAGCGGGTCCTGCGACGACTAGAGCGCAAATGGCGGAGACACCAGCACTTAGCCGACAAGGCACTCCTAGCCGCTCTTTTGAAGGAATACGGAGTGGTGATAGATGCAGCAAAGAACTCGTTCTATGCTGCGCGTATCGCATCCGCGGAGTCGCGTCCAGCAGAGCTGTTCAGGGTAGTGAGGGAGCTCACTCAGCTTCCCTCCTCCCTGAATCCTATTTTGGAACCATCCAAGGCCTGCTGTGACCAATTTAACAACTTCTTCGCGGATAAAACCTCTCGGATAAGAGCTGATCTCGACGCCATTATTGGGTCAGAAACCAGAGTAGAGCTCTCCAGAGCTTCTGTGGACTCAATTGTACTGGATCATTTTGAGTCTGTAAATACCGAGGATGTGAACAAGATCCTTAGAAGTGTTAGGAAGACAACTTGCTCTCTCAATCCCTGTCCCTCGTGGCTAGCGGCTCAGGGGGGAGCAGTTGTAACAGCCATGTTACACCGAATAATTAATACATCACTCAGGGATGGGCAATTTCCATCCAGCTTAAAATTGGCCATTGTAAAACCACTGATCAAAAAGCCCTCCCTTGACCCCTTGATGCACAACAATTATCGGCCTGTCTCGCTATTGCCTTTTCTGGGGAAGGTGATCGAGAGGGCAGTTGCAATCCAGCTTCAGTCGATCTTGGATGATACTGATTATCTGGACCCATTTCAAACCGGGTTTCGGGTGGGCTATGGAGTTGAGACTGCCATGGTTGCCTTGGTTGATGATCTTCGTCTGGGCATCGACAGGGGTAGCGTGTCCCTGTTGGTGCTCTTGGACATCTCAGCGGCTTTCCAGACATCCGGTGTCCCTCAAGGAGCCATTCTGTCTCCCATGCTATTTAACATTTACATGAAACCGCTGGGAGAGATCATCCGGAGACACGGGGCGCGGTGTTATCAGTATGACACTCAAATATGTTTCTCTGTGTCTCTGACTGATGCTGTGACCAGGGATGGCATCTCTCCTCTAGATGCCTGTCTGGACTCGGTAATGGGCTGGATGAGGGAAAACAGACTCAGTTTGAATCCAGAGAAAACGGAAGTACTTGTGATAGGCTCCCCCGGCCCGGGACTGGATGTTTGTCCACCTGTCCTGAATGGGGTTATGCTCCCCTTGAAGGACACTGTTCGCAGTTTGGGGGTGCTTCTGGACTCATCGCTCCACCTTACATCTCAGGTGGATGCGACGGTCAGGAGCACCTGTTATCAACTTCGGTTGATACGCCAGCTGCGACTCTTCCTGGGCAGGGGGGACCTTGAAACAGTGGTACATGCTCTGGTAACCTCTCGTTTGGATTTCTGTAATGCGCTCTACATGGGGCAACCCTTGTACCAAACTTGGAAGCTGCAATTGGTCCAGAATATGGCAGCTAGACTGGTCACTGGAGCTTCCAGGGCCAGCCATATAACACCAGTACTTAAAGATCTTCATTGGCTGCCTATCCGCTTCCGGGCCCAATACAAGGTGTTGGTTATTACCTATAAATCCCTAAATGGCTTGGGCCCAGGGTACTTGGAGGACTGTCTCTCTCCATATAATCTGCCCTGCGCTCTCAGATCGGCTGGGAAGCAACTCTTGAGAGTTCCAGACTCAAAATATGCCATGACAACGCAGAGGGCCTTCTCTATCTCGGCCCCAAAGCTCTGGAACTCGCTTCCCAGTGAGCTCCGCTCGGCCACCTCTCTTGACCAGTTCAAGAAGGAGTTAAAAACTTACCTGTTTCAACAGGCTTTTCCCCAGCCTTCCCTGATGTAGCCCTCCCCTCTCTTACTGTATGTGTTGAAGTATCTCAAGCTAGCTAGATTTTGTAATTTGTAATTTGTAATTGCTATTGCAATTTTTAATGTAATGTATTTGTTGTTTTTATTGTGTTTTATATTGTATTGCTATGCTGTATTGACATGTGTATGTAACCCGCCTTGATCACAAGAAAGGTGGGCTAGAAATAAATATTTTATTATTTATTTATTATAATTTGTCTTTCTGCTGAATAATGTAGGTTGATACATTTGCAACTGGGTCAACCAAAAAGGAAAACCAGGAAGGTTAATTTTTAAAAAGAGATTGTTGTATAATTTAGTGTAAAGCCTTCCAAAGTAGTTTGTTTTGCATTTCCTTTGTTTTAATCCAGAGTGATGTAACTCATTCCTTTGCTTGTCCTGCAAAGGGATCTTGTAGCACCTTTGAGACTAACCATGCAAAATAAATTGTAGCATAAGCTTTCACAAACAGAAGTAGAACAAGTCTATGGACCTTATCACACCTAGACTGTATGTGCTTCCATCCCAAAAATGGTTAAAGTGGTGGCATCCCAGAAAAGCAAGCCCATTTGCTATTGGTTATCACACAGAGAGCACAACAAGGGGTTAAAAGCACATTAAAGTGGGCCCAATGCGAATTTGGCTATCAAAAGGAGACAAACAAATCTTCATTGCCTGCTTAGAAATGCCTCCTCTGTGCATGCTCCAAAGTGTCATTTCCACAAGGGCGTGTGTGCGCGCACACACACACACACACACTCCAGGGAGGGGAGGGGAGGGGATTTGGGGGGGAATCCTCTTTGCCTCAGAAGGTGTTTCAGAGAAAGGCAGAATGAGGGTGCCCTTTGTTAACTCCTAAAACCACACACAAAGACATACATACACAAGAGAGAGAGAGAGAGAGAAAGGTGGGGGTGGTTCCATAAACTTGCTTGGTTCCAGCGAGGGCAGATACTCCCTGATGCCCTCCTTTCCAGGGCATGTCCTCCCTTTCTCCCTCCTGTCCAGGAGGACTTCCACAATGCCCTCCCTCTGCCTTCTTCTCCCACCTGCAGCAGCTCTGCCCTTCATGAGAGGCTCCATTAGAGGAGGAGAGAACGGAGAGATTAATATGACTACGGAGATTATCGCATTGACGAAAAACTTGACTGCTCCCCAATGGGATACAGTCAGGTTGCTACTGGGTATTATTGCTCATAATTTGCCACTGATTCCACTGGGGGATTGCAACCTGACTGCGTCTCACATCCCAAGTGCACTTTGGAGGCCATTTTTCCAAGATGGAAAGATCCCGTTTTGGAAAAGGGGGCTCCTAAGCATGCCTGGAATGCAGCTGTGTTGCAATCACCTGGTGGAATTGGCAACAAATTATGAGCAATAATACCTGGTGGCAATGTGCAACCAACTATATCCTGCTGGGGAGCAGTCAGGTTTTTAGTAAATGTGATAATCTCCTATGTCTTTGCTTGTTCTATTACTCATCTTTGTTTTAAAGGGGGGGGGGGAACCTAGGACTGATAAAGGATGACGTAAAATTTTGCTGAAAATGCCTTCTTAAAGTAACTGGAAAGCATCATTCTTACACACACCCTTCCTAAATTTCCCATTGTTTCTGCTAATTATGTTAGCTTTGAAATGCAGCTTCATCACACTATTCATCTCTCTGGATCATTATCACTATTACATATTTAAGCAAATTATTTATGCAAACAAATATATATTTATATTTACAGATAACTATGTTACTTATAAATTCCCACTTCCATGTTCTGCTATAAACATTTTGACAGTAATTCTTAACATAAAATGCAAAAAAAAAAAAAAAAAACCAAAACTGAGTTAAACATGCCTAGTTTTAGTCTGCTATCACAGATATGAGGCATTCTAGCAGAAGCCCAACTATCCATGTAATTGCTTTCACTAGAGATACGCTTTTACTCATTTCTTCCCCTGTGTATATTTTACCATGCTAAATCATGCCGTTTAAATTAGAGACACTGCAGTCACTTTGGGCCCAGAGTTATTTCTTCTAATATCCACTAAAACCCCTTGCATTAAGGGAAGTCAGTCATTACTCTTCATCCCTCTGGCTTATTTCTCCAGCTTTTGGCCTATGACAACACTGCAGCTTCGCTTCCCCCCCCCCCAAACCAAACCAATAAACAATCAAAGGCAGACATGGGAAGTAACTTCCTAAAATCAGCCGTGAACACCAAGTTTGAAGCCTGTTACAGTATGGATTCCTTCAGAGATCACTTCAAAATAAATTGATGCCTTGGTTATTTTGATGAATCTCTTCCCCATTATTAAATCATAAATCACTTTTCAAAGCACAGAACAGTTGTGGAAAGATAACAAAATGAGCCAGAAGTTGTTGTTTCCCCTTCTCTCTCTGAGAGGAGTCCTCACAGACCCTTCTCCACAGCTCCGCATCCAAAGAAATTAGGAGCACTTAAGGAAGGTTATTTAAGCATCCTGTTCATGTGGAAGATGGATGGCCTTCTCAGCAATTTAAGAACTGAGGTGAAAGAGCTATGTGGCCTTGTCAGCCTCATCAGGGAAAGCAGATGGGAAAAGAAATAATCAAAAGTGACAGCAGCACACTTTAGGGAGGGGGGAACACAGCTGGGGAACTGGATATACAAGTAAGTAAAGAGTACAAAAACTCAGTCCCATTTTTCCTTCAGGATCACCATCAAACAATCTCTTTGAGTCTAACAGCTTCCTCTGCTGTTGGGGCAATTCAGGAGAACTTGTAGGGTACCACTTGTTGGTCTTGCCTACTGAGCAACCTGGGGTTGGGGGTGGTGTTTCCACTACTGAGAAATGTTGCAAAAGTGGAGCAAGATTCATTTAAGCCTAATTTGATCCTTAGTGGTGTTTCATCCTTGGGGGGGGGGGGGTTAACACAGCCTGAACCCAGTCTAAAAGAGCCTATGACTGTAGCATCATTTAAGAGTCACATGTCTCTTAACTGAGCTGCTATCACAACAGTATTGTATACAACTACATAAAGACAAATAGAGGTTAGCTGAAAATGAAGAAGGAACTAATTCCTAGTTCTTGCACCCAAACTACTCCTGTGCCCCTCAGAGACTATGCTCCTATGTGAACCTAACTACCTGTAAAATCTTGAGCCATGTGTGATAGATTTTTCAGTAAGTACTAGCTCTAGTCAGTCTTCCAAGCCAGCTGTTTTGGCTCTTGCTTGACCTACTAACTGAGGAAGGACCCTTCCTGTTGCCAAGACAGGAGTGTATCTCTAGTTTGCACACATACTGGCCCTCACTGCCATAGCAAGAGACTAGCTCTGTGTGGCCTCTTTCATACCCTTACCACTTAAGCACTTACACTTAAACACGTAACACTTACAGTTAGGAAAACTGTGATTGCCTATGCCAAATTATTTAAGTAAAGTTAGTAATCTCAAGTTATGACACTGTCATGATGTCCAATTATGCTGCTCTTCTTCCTCATTGCCACAGTCTGAAGTTTGTGTGTCTTGTTTTGGACAATAGCCACTATGGTAACTCATCAGTGCTGATGGGGGTCACACATGCACACATCCCAAACACACATTTTCTGATGGCCTGGCATACATGATAGTACAGCCAGATAGTACAGGTGGGAGAGGAGGAGGGGGGGGTAATAGTGTCAACCACACATCTTTCATGGAAGAGTGTGGGTCTAGTATCCCCACCAAAAGGAAGAAGCAGCGCTGTGGAGGCCAGTTGTTGTTGTTCTTTTTGCCTGAAGCCAAGGCACTCTTTGGCAAATGTTTTTCTTAGTCATCCCTCTCACAGTGCCTTAGTTTTTAGGAAGGTCTTTAGAAGAATAGCTGGCCTTTGTATGACATCCTCCTTTTGCACTCCTCTTCCTCCTATGGTGAGAAGGGTACCCTACTGCCACCCATCTTGTTCCTCTGGAAGAGTGGTCTTGTGCCTTCATCTTTGGGATGCCAGGCTTTGGTTGGTTGTGGTGTGGTGTTCTTGAAAAAGTAAAATGACAGGAATGCTTTGCTTCCCACCCTAGACAGAAGGAGAGCAAGGGGTACCTAGATTGTTTTAAGGTTCATCCTTCCCAAGCCAGGCTGATTTCCATGAGAGCCATGGACTATGTCTCTCTGCCTTAGCTAAGGTCTTCTACTTTTATGCAAAAGAACAATTTGTTCATGTTGTGTAGCAGACCGTGGAGATTATCATACAGCCATTTTGCCCTGGCAGTGCACAGGATGGGATCGGGGCAGAACATGGAAAAACGGGTGTTATCGCACATTAAATTTCTGTTGCGCTGCCATTCAACCACCACCCATCCCCCAGGCATGCTCTACCAGCCAATTTTGGTGGTCCAGAAGGATATTGACCATAGAGTTGCACTGAAGGACATGGAGATTCCTAGAGAGTTGTTCTTTTAAGTTAAAAGAATAGTGGGCTCTTTTTTGTTTGAGGTTTTTCCACATTCATGGGGTCCTACACTCCCCACCCCAGTGAATGTGGAGCAGCCCTTCTCCTAGCCACCTCTTGGACTCTCCTGGCCTGATACAAGGAAAGTTATGAGAAACAAGGAATGTTACATCTGTCTAAAGGATGATCAGGGATAAGAACATTCATTTGGAGTGATAGCACATCAGCAATAACAGAAAACATATATATATGTTAACATGTTTTCTTACAAAATGTTCATTTTAATGGTCTGAGGAACCTAACTGCCTTCTCCCCCATTTCTAATTTTCCTTTCCTTAACTTGCCTCAGCTGGGACTTAGCATCTCTCTACAGATGTTTCACTTGGGGGATGGGGGATTTTCGCTCTGCTGTATTATATTCTAGTGAAGAATATCCTGCAGCTCCTTTTTCTGTAAACTAGAAAACATACAATTGGCTCTGAATATGTTTGCACATACCTATTATCTTCACTGCATTCTCCCCTTCCCTGATTTTTTACTTCCAAGTTATTTCCTTTGCATCTGAATCATTTGAGCATAAAAATGCCTATCTATATAAATTATTCCCCATCTACTCCCTCCTCAATTCCTTTATTCTAGTATTTCTTGCTCTCAGGTAAATACCTGCCAGCATCAAAAAATGACAGTGGAGAAAACAAGCTGCACCTGCCACTTCAACCTAAAATTATCACCGTATACCCCATACCTGTGAGAGAAGCACAGATTAAATATGTTCAAAAACAAGGAATGTTACACCTGCTTAGAGAATGATCAGGGTAAAACCATTCATTTGGAGTGGTAGGATATCAACAATAACATACCTTCCAACATTTAACAGATGAAAACCAGGACAGGTATGACCATTGAACATGATTGAGTGGTCAATATGGCAAAAGCTATTACTGAGGAAGAATGAATAAGTTAAGAAAGGCTGTAGCAGTTTACTTTTTCCTGAAACTTCTGGAAAGGGAAAGATTCCACACTCTTCTGTCCTCTCCTTTCCTCCATCCCAGCACCATTGAGTTGAGTACAAACTGCTTTTGTACTTTGAACTCAGTTTGTAGTAATTGAAGTAAGCTGAGGTCAAATGAAAGATGGGAGGAGGAGAGAGAAACTGGGACATTTTGAAAGCAGCTGAAAAACTGGGATGACACAGAATTAATCAGGACAAATTGGGACAGCTGGAGGATATGAAATAACATACTGAAGACAGCAGTTGACAATTACTTTTTTAAATCTCATAGATTCCTTGAAAATAGCAGATATCCATGGAAATGTTGGCATACACATTGGTTTTGTTCAACCTACAGAAATATTTGTGCTCCTGATTTGAAGCAAAGGAATAAGTAATTGTGAGAAGCGTTTTTGATCTCTCACATTCTGATTTGTAACACAAATAGCCACTTATTTTATGCACTAATTTTAGGAAGGCAATGTTGCATAACCTCTCAGTCACAAAAAGACAGTTTGAGTATTCTATTTCATGAGAATACAACCTCCTTCATTAATATGACCATTGTGGCTTTCTGGCAAAGCAATGGTGACAATAATTCTGGTGTTTGATCATAGACATGGAAGAAGATTAAAATGGCAGACTGAAATTGTAAGGATTTTGAAATTTCATAGCTAAACTAATGCTTACAGGTGGCATTCTACACTTTGCACTGTTTTTTTAATTAGATAACAAAATTCTTGGATCTGAATTGTGCAGCTGTGTTTGCTCTCTAATGATCTGAAATTGGACTCTCTCTTGTCTCTCTCCCTCCCTCTCTTTTATTTGCCTCTCTCCTAAACAACCAGGAAGTCCTCAACCTTCCCTGATACAAGAACACCTTCCCTCTATGCGACTTGGACATTATCCACCTCCTCTCTTTCATCCCAGGGAAGCATCTCAGAAAATGGCCCCAGGCAAAGCAGGTCTTTGAAATCTGCCTTTATGCCCGCAACATTGGCCTCGCCTGTGAGGAATCTCTCAGAGCCAAATGCCTCGGGGCAAACAACCTCTCAGAGAAGAGGATGTGGCAGCAATCGGAAAAGTAAGTCCTGGTGAGAGAGGGATGTCAACCTGTTCCCAAGTGGCAGAGAGACAGCCAGAAGCCTTTAATTAGCTCACTGAAACTCAAGGCTGATGCAATAGACATAAATGCTAGGCTGAGCCTCCTGAAGAGTTGTGAACCTGATTGCATATGTACAGCTGGCTTGGAAGGCTGCCCTGCCCAAGGCACGGATGTATTCTCAATAGCCTGAGATAACTCAGAAATGTGTGGTAGGATCAGATGTTCAATCTCTTACAAGGAAATACGTTTTTATAAGTAGAGAAATCCAAGTTAAAATTCAGTGCCCTTTGTCCTGGAAAACCCCAGATTGAAGGTACCAAAAAATGTCCCAGCCGACTGGGCCAGTCAAAACAGTAAATGCCGGCTTTCTCCTTCACAGGTGAATGAGTAGGTTAAAATGTGGCAGTGACAATGAAGCAGGAAACCTGTCAAGAAGGCTGGCACTGACAGGAACCTTATCTCACCCTGCAGGCTCTTTTTGATACTGCCCAGACATAGCATTGCCACCTTATTGCCACCTTTCCCCAACAGGCCCAGAAGGCAGAAAAGGAAAGGAGGCAAGGAGAAATGGCCTTGTGGTGTGTGGTGACTCTATCATTGGCTTGAGCCTAGGGCTAGGCAACACAGTGGACCTTTGCTTCCAAATAACCTAGAGAGAATATGGGAGTCCCTTTACTCTCTGGTTCTGATTGGAAGCCCTGCTGTTTCCACACCAGCTAGGGGAGAAAAGAAGGGGGGGAGAGAGCTCTTAGCTTGGTACTGAGGTTGAAACATAATGGTAGAAAAGGTGCAATTACACAATCAGAATGCAAATTATTAATATGCAAATTATATGCTCACATATGAGAGACTGGAATATAGCAACCATACTCAGTGGATTTCTCTGAGTCTTCATTTGTTCCTCACACATGAATTGAATCTGAGATTGTGGAGATTATAAAAAAGGAGGAAGAGGAGAAGCCTTGGCAGCAATGTCACAAATGTTATGTGATATTGTTCTTGGTCATTCACCAATGTCTCAGTAAACTGGGGCTCATTCTGGAAAGATCTCCCAAAGGTTCATATTTATATAGAATTACCACAACACAGAATGAGTTGGTAGCACACAAATGAACAGATGACAGTAACAACTTTTTTAAAAAATATATATATAAACAGATAGCATCCTTGACATATATATGGTGCTTTGCAAAAGAATAGAGCTGTGAATTTTATTCAGAACACATGAAAAATTGAACCTAATAGATCTGTTTCATTTGGCCTATCATCATTCCAAAATGAATGTGCCAAAGTGTAGATGGATCGAAATGGAAATCTCATTCAGGACTCCTGTTCATAGTACTGTACCCAATTGAAGTTTTTATGTGATGTGTCCAGGCCTTACATCTCTACAGGGTTGACTGCAGCACAAGCTGAACATAGGAGTCATTTGTAGAAGCTTCTTTACCCATAATGCCATGCATGTTGTGCCATTCTAGAATTGCCACTATTAGAGGGGTGGTGCCATTGCTTTTTCTGTTGGCCACCCTTCCCTCCTCCCAGTGACCTAAAGTATTGCAACATATAGGGCCCTAAGCTCAGCCAGAAATGTTGCATGTCTGGGTGGCCAGAGTATAATTAAATAAATATAAATAAATAAATAAATAAACCTTTTATTTTTATCCTGCTTTTCTATGACGAGACAATCAAAGCAGCTCACAACACATTAAAATATCTACATTCAACATTATGTCCCAAATTCTCCCTCCCCTTAAAACAGGATTAAACATGATACAATTAAAATGGGAGATTAAAGTATCTATTAATAACACAATAAAAAAAATAACGAGGGCTAATACATTATGTAATTAAAGTGGTCAGCCTAACTAAATGAAAAATAGATGAGACATAGTATTGGTAAATACCTTATTAAATAGTCATAACATGCTCCATCAGGAAATAGACAGATGTGCAGGCAGGGCAAGCACAGTGATCAATGGCCAATCCAATTCCTGCACTGGGGAGAGGCCATAGGCAAGTTTGGCTTCATGCTTCCCATCCTACAGGCTTACTGCAGCCAACACACACACACACACACACACACACACACACACGCAATCATTAGTAGCACCTCCAAATGGTTAGTGTAATGCCTACAAATGGATAATGAATGTGATTTCTGTAACTATGGCTCTCAACAGATGAGCCTTTGCAGTGCCCTCGTTATGTGCGAGGGTTGCCTGGTAGACAGAGCACCCACATGCCCGGCAACCCTCACATGTAATGAGGGTGTCACAGCTGCGCAGCACCACCCACACGGCACGCACAGCTATGATGTCGCAGCTGCGCAGCACCCAAACAGGGTGTTTTTGCAGGTTTGTTGCGGCGCAGCTGCACAGCAAAAAGGAGCCACTTTTTACTGCTCCTTTTTTGCTGTGCAGCAGCATCGCACAATCTGGTTGCTGTGACGCTGCTGCGCAGCAAAGAGAGGCACCTCCCTGGCGCCTCTTTCTGGCGGTCTGTACCCCTCCTATATAATGAGAGGAATTGTGTCCTTAATAACAGAAACAAATTGAGTAATGAAACAAAACGAAACATTGTGAACACCGCTACAGAGTAATACAAAGATCTGTCTGCATTTTAACAGTGGAAAACAAAATAAGGAGACGAAGAAAGGGAGACATACAGTTAATGGATAAATATGAGCAAGCTGAAAGACAGACACATAACTTACTGTATATACTCAACTATAAGTTGACCTCATATATAAGTCAAGGGCAGGTTTGGGGGTTAAAATTATGGATTTTGATATGACCCGTGGGTAAGTAGAGGGTAAATCTCAGGGGCATGTAATAAAGGATGTAAAAGATCAAGCAGAGGAAACCATGTCAAAGAACTCACAAAATTCCAACAGTCATAAATGTTTGTGCTCACCCATAAGGCTGGATGGATAAGGAAGAAACTCCTGCCACTATTTTCCAATGTTCCAAAAAAGGATAAATTTACCTTGATGTTCCATTTTTTATTAGGGACACCATTTTGCTATGTCATTATACTTAATGGGACTTGAGCATACACGGATTTTGTTATACACGGGGGATCTTGGAACCAAACCCCAGCGTATAACAAGGATCCACTGTGTGTGTGTGTGTGTGTGTGTGTGTATGAGTACAATACTTTGATTGAACCATGGATAAGTTGACCCATTCTTTTTGGGTCAATTTTTTGACTAAAATTTCTAGACTTATACATGAGTATATACAGCAGGTTTTATTTTGGCCAGAATCATGAAGGATTTAAATCAGGGGTAGGCAACCTGCGGCCCGTGGGCCGGATGCGGCCCGGCAAGGCCTTGGGACCGGCCCCAGCCCAGTCCTGCCGCCAATTGCCACTGGGGCCTTTGGCGTCTCGTGCGAGGGGCATGGTGGGGCAATTGTCTATAGAAGCCTTAGAAACATGCATTTATCTTAACATTTTTTTAAAAATCAGCAAATGTTTTCGCATGTCCTCCATTTTTTATTTAAAAAGTGCCCTCCATTTGAAAATTTTGTCCTACATTTGTCCCGGTTTATTTATTTATTTGGCTTCGGCCCCCCAGTTGTCTGAGGGGCAGCAACCCGGCCCCCGGCTCAAAAGGGCTGCCTACCCCTGATTTAAATCAAAGGTTTTAATGCAAATGCTGGATTTAGAATATCAAGGAAGGAAGGAAGGAAGGAAGGAAGGAAGGAATAATATCAGTGTTAGGAAACTGATTTATATAGAGTGAAATTACTGCTCCATTTGGGCTGGTATCACCTGCACTGATTAGCAGTAGGTCTTCAGGATTCAGACAGGGGTTTCATCTAACTGTATCTGAAGATGGAAGGGATTGTGTGTGGGTTCATCCTTGTAAAGCTTTGGTCTATTACAGAGCTACAGTAATACAGTATCTACCAGATGTACCAGAGCAGAAAATGGATGGATTCACTTAGGGCAAAGTTTTGAGGTGGCAGAGGATAATAGACTTGGAGGAACACAAGTCACATTCTTGGTTATAATGGGAAATAGTGGCATAAAATATGCTGGGTCACTATTATGATAATCTCTGAAAGTAGACAAGACAAGAAGTGTGTATCTAAAGAAGAGAAGAAGAGCAAATAATTGCCATGATTTTATTGGCTGCAACTGAGTTTATCTGCATCAAGACACTAAGAAATTTAGTAGGTGAAGAAAGATTAAAATGGTAAGGAATCCTTCATCTAATTCCAGACATGATAACACATGTCATGTCTGGAAGGAACTGGAACCAAGGCACTAAAAGGTGGTAAACCTAATTACACTGAGTTCTCCCTCCACTAGTTGAAAAGATAGAAGTTTCACAGGAAAAGTAGCATTTGTTTTAACTTCAGAATGCAATTTCAATAAAGTAATCAATAAGAAATACAAAAGAATAGTTTATCATTAAGTAAATTTACATTATACCTTTCTTCCATCAGGGAACTCAAAATAGTTCACATACAACCAGTTTATTAACTGACCGGTGATAAAAGCCGGTATCGGGGTGGAGTGGGAGTGTAACATCCGCACAATGCATGCTCTGACGCTGCCCCCATGCCAGAATGACACTATGCGCCCCACCGCACAGTGGGCAGTGTCATGGTGCTCCTCTGCTGCCATGTCCAGATGATGCAGTGCTAAAGGAGCACCAAAAATCCATGGCACCAGCAGCTATGGCACTCTTTCTGTGGTGCAAAAAGGAGCCACTTTTTGCAGCTCCTTTTTTACTCCATGGAATGGCCAGATCAGGGCTGCAGCATGTAATTGCCACAGCCCTGATTGGGCACTGAAAGGGGCAGTCTGTTCAGCCCCACAGTCTCCAGTCCAGGTGCTGATCAGATTCAAATCAGCTTAGCCAAAGGAGGTGACTGCTTCATGTGCCCCCAGTCAACCCATTCCTCCTATTACTGGTAGCTTTTAAAATATATTTTAAACAACAATTAAAGAAGGTAGATGCCCCATTTGCAAGCAAGTGTAATCTGAATATATGAAAGTTCCTTTGACTCAGGCTGTTGGCCCATCTAATTCAGTACTGCCTATGCTCACTGACCAGTGCTGTCTTGAATTCTAATAGAATACTTTCCCAGCCTTGCTCAAGTCCAAGGGATAAAATAGCTGGTCTTTCAGATGGTTTGGATTCCCATTCACATTGGTCATAATGGCTGGGGCTTCTGAGAGTTGAAGTCCAAAACACCTGGAGAGACAAAGTTCCCCCATCCTTGTTTTAACTTGAGGTAGCCAGGAACAAACCTCAAAATTTCTGCATGCAAAACATTTATTCTACCATTGTAGCTGCCAGCCAATTTTGTCACCCCTACATATTATAAAATGTTCTAATCTAATATTCTACATATTCTAAAAGTATATGGTGTAATGCCAGTCAGCATCAAGAGGGAAATTAAGCTAACAGTTCAGCCATTTTCTCCCATTCTGTTTAATATGAATTTTCAGAAATAAGTTACTTAGGGTTAATTTTCACATTAGCCTTCATCTTTTACTGAATTCTGCTTCTGTAGGTGGATCTTTACAGAAACCTTTGCAACCAGGAGCTCTTATTCCATTTGTCAACTCCCTAAGGCAAAGTCCTGCCACACAAACACGACCCCAGCAATTGCTGTTATATCAACCTATCTCTACTCTTCCCCGAGGAGCTGGTGCAACTGACACAGGAATCAAACAAAACTCCTCCTATGATTCTTCATTAGTGTTTGTGCCCCGAAGTGGAAGCAGCCGAGCTCCTTCTGTATGTAGCACAATAATACTGGACACCAAAGAACTGCAGGCAAAAAATGAGCTGACTCTAAAGCCACTTCCATCTGCTCCACCGTCCATTCTAGTGAAACCAGAGACCTCCAGAAACACCACTGAGAAGGTAACAATGTGGCCTCTTTGTTAAGCAGGCCTTATTTTACACGCACTGAAACTGGGAAGAATATTTTCTAATCACATTTGTTTGACTGTGAGTTCAACCATTTGGCCTTTGGGAATCCTCTAACTTGGGGTTCTCAGCCTTTGTGGAAGTTGCTGCTCACATTCAAGCAAACATATTCAAGCAGAGCATCCAATTCTTTGCAGACACCAAAGGCACTGAGCACAGACTTGCTATGCATGACACTATGCTTTTTCAACTGTTAAGTTACCTTGTTCAGCTATAAACCCTAACTAAAGCTCTAGTGGGTTGGTGATTTGAATAGTTCAGTTTTTATAGTTCAGTTGTTATTGATTTTCATGCACAAAATGAAAAACTTCAAAAGGTTGAGTGAGACTGCAAGAACCTTTGTACATTTTTCACATACTGGTACTTTTTTGTGACGAATTTGTTGGTGAAAAACATTGTATTTTCTACAAAATACAAATAATCCTTTCATAAAATGTCCCTAAATATGAACATTTATTGATAAATGATCTAAAGCTATCTTAGGCTGGAATTCTGCTAGGGAAATACACACACTTATGCATGTTTATGTCTTTTTTCGGGTTCTATGGGGTTGGTATACCCTTCCTCCCTCTGCAATACCCACCCCAATTCACAGCAAGCAAGCAGGATCAGAGAAGTGTTTGGCTACATCCCCATAGCCAGGCACAAAATGATGACATTAGTGCTGAGATCTGTCAGGTTCCTCCAGCAGTCTCAGTATTGCTGTAATCATTGTGAGTCTGGCTGTGGGAGCATAGCCAGATACCTCTCTGATCCTGCCTGCTTGATTGCTGTGAAGCATGGAATGGCCATGTGGGGTAAGTTCAGAGGCTTTATAGTAGATCAAGGTTGTATATGACTCAGAGTAGCCAAAGTCCACATGGGGATATTTACAAGGGAATGTTGAACGGAGACCTTAACATACCAAGGCACCGTCTTTTGTCAAGGATAAGAAAATCTATGAATGTTCTTAAAGATTCTTGCCAACTACTGATACTTTGAAGAATAAAGTAGGGAGCAAATAGGAAAAGTGATTAGGAAAAATCTCTCACCCCTGTCTGAAAATTCTAAACTAAATTTTTGTTACTGTTTTATTATTAGATGGCCCTCTCAAATACATTCCTCTTTAAATGGTTAGGGAAATCTCTTGAGATTATGGGGATGGCAAATGTGACTAGAAACAGTTCTGATGATAAAAGTTAATTTGCTTATAAAATATACATTATAGAAATATGTTTTCCATCCAAGACAATACCATTTTATAGATTATCTCAACAGAAATGTTCTAGAAACATCCCTTTCAAATCTTTAGTAAGGTGGCACACCTCTCACATCTTCCTCTTTGTTAGGAGGAAATGACACAATAGGTACTCTTCTAGTACATTGCCAAAGAGATTCTAAATTAGGCATGTTGTGTGAGCACATAATAATGACAGCATTATTGGCAGCTTTGTGGGAAAAACATAACTCCTGATTTCTGTTGTGTTTCAGCAAGTAAAAACGGTGAGATTTCAGAACTACAGCCCACCACCATCCAAGAGACATAATTCTCTGTCATCACTCAGTGGCAAACCTGATCAAGGAGGGGCTACAGAAACAATACACTCAGATGTAAACAAAGTCCCAGAAATGTCAGCTCTCTATTCTCATCGTATTAGCTCCAGTCCAGTTCATCAAAGAAGAATGCCACATCCCAAGACCTCATCACTGGATCTATCTGGTCTAGCAGGCCACATGACCTTTCCTACAAAAAAGAATTACAATACCATCTCTGAAAACTGAAAAGTTTGATCCTGTTTAAATTTCATCCCTGTGGGTCTTCCTGTCTTTTCTACTTTGTAAGCAAACAATAATATATCTTGGGTCCAATCTGCCAACTTAAAAAGTTGAAACCTGACAGAAGAACTAGAGCTCTAAGACCAATCTACACAGCTATAGCCTATTAATGGACACCACTTGTTTCATATTATGTGGAAAGGTCTTGTTTTGTGCCACATCTATGGCTCAAACTGTAAGTGTGTACTCCAGACATGCCTTTCTCACCATATGCACATAGATAACCACAGTGGCAATGTAAAATTAATTTGATTGCTTAAGTACACACAAAATATGACTGAAAGAAAAATAGATTATTTTGGATACAGAAGGCAATTCAAAAGCCACATTTATCTAAGTTAAATTTCAGTACCATGGAATGCAAATGAAAATGGAAACACAAACTTGCCCACCCAACCCCCAAAGATGTTCTTTGGTCTTCTGTGTTTTATAGTGGATAAAATAGAACCCTTGCTTCCCAAACTATCTAGCTGAGGTCTCATGTTCCCCTTAACTTCTCTATTTGCATTTAAAAACGTTGGAGTTGATTTATGTTAGAATCTGAAATACATTTTTAGAAATATGAAGTGTTTCCTAGCTCCAAAAACAGTTAGTCAAGGGAGATTAGAAAATACAATCCCTCTACCAGATCTCCCTAGCCATTTATTTTGGGTCTTGCTTCTATGGATTGACTGACTGACATCCTTATAGTGGGCAATGTACCAAGTATTTCAGTAGCTTTGTGATTCAACAGTGACACTAATTCCATGTCATTAAATGACAACTGTATTTAAAGACCTGAGAAATTAATCCTCCAGACCTATAAAGAGTTTAAGAGATTGTTAACATGTGCTGACAAATTCATGGGCCAGAGCTTCAGTCCCAATGAGGAACCCGCTTCATTAATCTCAATGGGATTTGCTTCTGAGAAAATGAGCATAAGAGTAGTCTACAAGTAGTTACTGCATGTGTACCAATAAACGTGGAAATGGGGACACACACACCCCTTATAGGGGATCCCAGTGTTCATCCAAATTACACCCCAATCAATCCACACAATTAACCACTCTTCTGTCCACCTTCAGTATCCTTGCTCCAGTCCCTCCTTGCAGAAAGCCTTTCCCTCACTTTGCCTGCTTATCAGGTCTTGTTCACACAATGCTCACTTGCACCCAACTGCTCTCATTCTCTCTGGCCTTAGCAATAAGCAGAACCAGTAAATCATATCATATGAACCTAGTTGTGACTTAATATTTTGAATACTACTATGTGATAGAGCTTTGTTTATTTATTTTTGTTGTCTGTACACACTGCTAGTTCAAAGGCCATGCATTCCAGCCAAAATAAGGAGTATGACATTTTGCAATGGTTTCTGCTATGCCGTTTCAATAAAGTTTGGAAGCTAACCTTCTTTAATGATTGCAGAGAACCAATGACACTGACACAAGGGAAGTTTGCAACTGGTAATACAGCGTTTGGAAAGCACCTGAGGAGAAACATTTTCCTTTTGAATCAAGAGCAAGTGAGGGGTACAATGATCTATTATTGGCTTGGCAACCACCAACCATCTTCTCAATTAAATTTGTAGCAAAATGCAATATTGTTCAGATTTATTCTACCTTTGGGGCCCAGATTAATCCCCACATTACCTGCAAAACCAGTTCTTCTTTGGCCTTCCCAGAACTGTGCTGTCTAATTTCCCCATGTTTGCTTTGCAAGGTCAGGCATGCTGAAATCTTCCTTACAGTGGTTGGGGGATTTGCAAAGTATGGAAGACTAAGCACCATCAGAAAAATCAAACGGATGTTCCTTATTAACCAAAATTTGATTCAGGGTCATTTCAAATTTTTGTGTGTGTATTTGGCAGGGCAGAGTGGGAGTATTCACCACCATACAGAATAAGCTGTTTTAAAATCACCCAGTATTTGCTTTGTTTTGTGAAGAAACAAAAAGGCTGTACAACAGACTAGGATGACAGTCACAAAGGGGATATCTTATTAGCAGGTTTGTCAGTATTGGCCCAATACCTTTTACTGCCTGAGCATCCCATCTCTCCCACTAACTACTTCCTGTATCTATTCCTCTTCCATTTCTTATGGTTTTGCCTGAAATAGGTTGTTTGTTTCACCCTATATCATGGTAAGACCAGCTCTGACATTTTATGCCAACTTCTTCCTAAAATTATATATATTAAATTAGCCTATTCTCTTTTCAGAACTTGGTGCTGTAGTTTAGACTATGAGAGACTAGCCTGTGGGCATCCTGGTGAAATCCCTGATCGAGTGGGAGTTAAAAACTGGCTCTCCCTGTCTCAAGTATTAAACTGATAGATAAATTCAATGAGATGTTAAGAGATATGCAATCAAGTTCAATGTCATCAGATTCCATGTCTCTTAGGAGCCTTTTTGGCCAAAAGGCAGCATAAATGAACTATAACATTTTTAAAAAGCAGCTAATGGAGTAAATGTTAATTAAATTGGAACTACATTTCAGGGAGCAGTGTTTGACCCCCTTTTCCCATGACATTTTCCTCATTCAAATAGCCTTGCCTTTCAATCTCATTTTTACAAACATGCTCACAGACACATAATGAACAAGAAGGCATCCCTGCTTGAAGGATAATTGGGCAATTGGCTTCCTTCATTGCCCGCAATAGCATCTAATCAAACAAACCAAATTTTTGTTTGGGGGGGAAGGGGTAAAAAATCATTTGTGGTTCTTACCTATTTTTACCTTGTGCATCTACATGCGCATGCACATACATGAGAGTTACACAAGCCAAAAATTTGCCTTGTTCAAAAATAAACTGCAGATGGAGTCACTGGCAAATGTGATGTTTGCTGAAAATAGAGGTGGGCAGATGCCAGCTGAAAAAACAGAACAAAAAAAAATGGGACTGGAGTTTTAGAATTGTTGAAACAACCTCTTTCATCCATCTCCATTAACATCCTTGCTTGGAAGCTGGCAGCCTGGCTGTATGTATCAGGGTCAGGGTCAGGGTGAGGATGGATTTTTCCAAGCCAGATGGGCTATTTTGCTCCATTGGAGGTGGCCCACAGGCCAAAGAGCTGGTAGCCCTGATGCCAAACCAGGACAACCTTAGGATCACTTACCTTCAAGCAGTCAGAGTTTTCACACCATGAAGCACTTCACTAACTACCTGCTACAGTAATTATTAACCAGGAGGAGTTATTTGAAAACAAAGAAGAACCTGCCCAGTCATTGAGCAGAAGCGGATGTTCAGTGCTAATGATGTGACAGATATAAATACAAAACCCTGCGCCTTCCTAAACTGAGCTTCTCTACCTGACGGGAGAGAGTAGATTAAGTGAACGGGTGAAGGAGCACTGGAGAACTGCTCAACTACTGTTATTTGGCATTTGCACAACACTTGTTGTATGCATAGTGCTCCATGTTTGTTATCACACAGCCCACAGCCAGGGAGCAAAAGAGAAAGGGAGAGTGCTTCCCCATTTTACAGAAAAGTAATGTGGTGACCTCCCCCAGGTCAAGGGTAGGGATTCTGTGGCTCCTTAGATGTTATGGACTTCAGCTCCACAACAATCCTCACCATTGGCTATGTTGATGTGAGCTGCAATGTAACAAGATCTGGAGGCCTGCAGGATATACATCACTGCTGTGGGCACACCATTTTGTATGCAGAGGCAGAGCTAGGCTTAGAACAGGGAGTTCCTAGACCCCATGTCCATTGCGAGCAAATTCAATCCACTGGATGGCTTTCCAAGATTACCAAAATGTTGAATTTCCCAAATGTTCAAGTAATTCTTGGAATGCTTTTTTGGAAGCTATGGTAACTGTGCTCACTTTACCTCAGTATTAGATTTTTTTAAAATGCAGTTCAATGTTTTCAGACCTTTTTTCAAAGCCACATCCTGTAATTTTTTTCTTTGCATCCACAAAATTGTAGCATGTTCATCTGTCTGATTGAGGCTTTTTTTACAAAAATAAAATAGTCATGGTAACTCACTATGGGGATGTTCCCACTAGGTGAAACCCCGCATTCTGAATCGAATCCAAGGAGTGGCGTTCCTATTAGGATCCGATTTAAACCTAGAACGGTTCTAGAGCAACCCGCAATCATCCCCACTACAAATCGAATCGTAGAGCGGGATAAAAATTTAAATCGAGTTTTCCTCATTTAACGCGTGTTAAAAAAACACTAGGGTCCAACCTACGTTTTTCCATTGATTCGAGTTAGGAACCGGAGCATTTAAATAGGAACGACAGCCTTTGAATCGGGTTAGATGGATGGGAGGAGCGGACTGCGATGGGGGCTGTCCTTGGGGGAGTTGCCCTTTCTGTCCCCATCCATCGTGGCTGTCGCCATTTTTGCTACCCTCACCCCTTTGTCCGCTGTGGTCTTTCAATAAGAGATAAGGATTACTTTTATTTTTTATTTTAATGGTTTACAGGCGCTTAATCTCTTCAGCGCTTTAAGCGCCTGCATCTGCCAAAGGACTACAAGGCTTCCCCCGGTGGATTGCAACCTCCCCTCTGTGTGGGGAGAGCCCATTTCTAACGGAGGAGAGGCAGGAAGGGAAGGCTCCTCGCGAGGAGGCATCTCATCTCGCCCAGGCAGGGAAGGGCTCTGATCAATGGGGGGGGGGGATAGAGCCTTTCTCCCCAAATGGAATCTGCCTTCTCCTGGAAAGAGAATCTTTGGGAAGAGTGCTCCCTCCCTGCTTTTCCAGCAGCCTCCTTCATTGATCTCTGTGCTCTCTGAAGGGATTCTCCCATAGTTCCTCTGGAAAGAGCTTGGGTTCCTCTAATTCGCTTTGCCAGAAGCCTCTCCCATTGAACTCTGT
>NC_056523.1:106317520-106446369 GCF_019175285.1 Sceloporus undulatus
GCTCTCTGAAGGGATTCTCCCTGGCTGTCTTGGGAGACAGGATGCTGCCCTCCAAAACCTATCCCATAGTTAATCTGGAAAGAGCTTCGCTTTGCCAGAAGCCTCTCCCATTGATCTCTGGGCTCTCTGAAGGGATTCTCCCTGGCTGTCTTGGGAGACAGGATGCTGCCCTCCAAAACCTATCCCATAGTTCCTCTGGAAAGAGCTTCGTTTTGCCAGAAGCCTCTCGCATTGATCTCTGGGCTCTCTGAAGGGATTCTCCCTGGCTGTCTTGGGAGACAGGATGCTGCCCTCCAAAACCTATCCCATAGTTCCTCTGGAAAGAGCTTCGCTTTGCCAGAAGTCTCTCGCATTGATCTCTGGGCTCTCTGAAGGGATTCTCCCTGGCTGTCAATGAAATGGAAACGATGCCAAAAGATAAATCGCTTCCAAATATTCCGGATTAACGTTACGTCATTCTGACGTACTATTGATTGACAGCTCCAAATAAGGTATGGAGGAGAAGAATCGCTTTATTTAAACACCGATTTCATGCCAAGTAGGAACGCTTGCAGGTAAAAACTTCGATTTAAATAACCAGATGGGAACGATGAATAAAGCGATTCGGATAGCGGGATAAGAACAGTGTTATTTTGAATCGATTTTATTAAAAACGTTGTATTTTAAATCGTTTCAAATCTTAAGTGGGAACATCCCCTATAAAAGATAAAAACTGGATATCATGGTTGTATCCTTGACTCCAAAGTGACTAGCCATTTCTGTGACTGAAACCTCAAGTACATAGCATACATCTGGCAACTATTTTTCACACTCTGATATATTCACAGTGGGGCATGGGAATGGCTACAGATTGGTAGAGCAATAAAAATTTCCACCCTTTTCAAAAATTTCAGCACATAGGACCAGAATCCAACAGGGTTGTTCTGCTTGTGGAATTGCTTCCATCAGCAGAACTGGGATGGGAGAAGATCTTTCCCCAGAGCACGTTTTCAGATGACATGGAAGGTGGCAGGAAAGAGAAGAGAGAAAGAAATTCCCATTGCCTTGGTGGTCAGGTTGGAGGCGCCTGACCACTAAGGTTTTGAGGTTTATCACACATTGATAGTTTATCACACAGACATTTTTAGAGCTTTTGCAGGTCAGTTCCGATGTGACTGTGCCTCCAACAATGCACATTCACATCGTAACGTGAATGCGTTATCAGACGCCATCCCTTTCTATAATATTTATCACACTATACTCTTAAAGTGCTACTATTCCACTTTGGCTCCTCTAGCTGCCTCCTGTTGCATTCTCTGCCTGAGAATTCTAAATACTCCTCCTTAAAACTGCCAATCCCAGAATGCAACAGGAGGCAGCTAGAAGAGTCAAAGTGGAATAGTAGCACTTTAAGAGTATAGTGTGATAAACATCTATGAGAGCTCCTTGTGAGGTGCTTCCACAGTGATTCCAAAGTGACCCCTCATTTTGGTAAAACTGCGAATTGGTCTGGTGTGGAAAACCACTCCGATGTCACCCCCTTGGTCCCCTGAGTCCTGCTCCATCATTCTCCTCCTCCTCCTTCATGCCATCTCACCCCCTCTGCCACCCTGCAACCCTTCCCATCATCCCTTGCCTTCTCCTGCATCCCAATCCTGGTCCCAGGGACCCCCAGCGAGCTATCCCATCATCCCCTGCCTTCTCCTGCATCCTGATCCTGGCCCCAGGGACCCCCAGTGAGCTATCCCATCCTCCCCTGCCTTCTGCATCCTGATCCTGGCCTCAGGGACCCCCAGTGAGCTATCCCATCCTCCCCTGCCTTCTCCTGCATCCCAATCCTGGTCCCAGAGACCCCCAGCGAGCTATCTTATCATCCCCTGCCTTCTGCATCCTGATCCTGGCCCCAGGGACCCCCAGTGAGCTATCCCATCCTCCCCTGCCTTCTCCTGCATCCCAATCCTGGTCCCAGAGACCCCCAGCGAGCTATCTTATCATCCCCTGCCTTCTGCATCCCGATCCTGGCCCCAGGGACCCCTGGTGAGCTATCCCATCATCCCCTGCCTTCTCCTGCATCTCGATCCTGGTCCCAGTGACCCCCCAGCGAGCTATCCCATCATCCCCTCCCTTCTCCTGCATCCCAATCCTGGCCCCAATCCTGCTCCTGCATCCCCGTCTCACCCTCTCTGCCAAACTGCCATCTATCCCATCATCCCCTGACTGCTTCTTCATCCCGATGAAGGATAACAGCTAAGGAGGGGGCAGGGAAGGAGGACAGCATCCAGAGCCCCACTGAGCATGTACAAGGGTGCCGATTCAAATCGTTGAACCCTCCGATGTGGTAATACAATGTGTACTCACTCCCCTTTGCTTGAATCCACATCACGTGACTTCCTTGGAATAGAACTTTCTTCGCTTCCCCCTCAGTTCGGAAGGGCAGCGGAAAGGCAACCAGGTGTGGTAAAACACCACATTTTAACCTTAATTCGCATTGCTAGACAGGAGTGACTCTGGATCTGGTGTGAAAAAACATCATGCTTTGCATTGCTAGAACAGGAGTGACTGCGGATCTGAGCTGCAAACCCCCCCACGTGTGATAAGGTCCATTGATAACACTGGATTTTGAGGCCATATGTATGATGGAGATTATAACCTAAATTGCTGATCATAAATATAAAATTCAACAAGGATGTGGGTATGGGGTGGGGAATGGGGGCATTGCTCCTCAAAGTAAGAATTCTTTTCTCCAATTAGTTTTCCATTCGCTCTCTACATTTTTAGCATTTCACACCTACAACATTTATATTTGTTGCCCACATTTCCTTGGTAACTTTTCTTCTTCCTCTTCTTTGGAAGCCTAAACTGTGTTTCTAAATGCTCAACTGAAGTTTTAAATTTTTCAGTACTAGAAATTCAGGGAGTGAAGGAAAATTTCATGGGAAGCAATGAAATTCTTGTTTGGGAGGCAGTGCTCTCATTTTGGGCCTAGACAGATTAGCACTTTCTGCCGGTCTGGACCCAAACTGGGGTTGCTCAAGGACTGAGCGTTTACACTATCAGAAACCCTACCACATGCTCCAGGTGCCATTTTGGTGCATGCCCATTCAGTTGGTGCACACCATGATGACATCCATCATGTTCAGCATCCAAACGCTGCTGTGCACAAGGGGTGTAATAAGGCTGTGCCACGACCCTTATAGTGCCCCTTCTAGAGTGCAAATAGGAGCTTAATTTTGTGGCTTCTATTTGCACCGGGTTGGGGGCGTAGCGTGCAGCTGCCGCATCCCCAACCCAGAGCTTCTAGGGGCGGCACAAAGTCTCCCCTGAACAGGCTATTGGTACAGCCCTTTGTCCTCCATCCAGTACGTACACCTCTGGAATTCAAAATGGAGGAGAAATGGTCCATATTATGTATCACAGAGCATTGTTCTTTGATGGAATGCACATCATGAGTGAAAGAAAATCTGCCCTGTTTTGCTTCTGTCCTTTTAATATAGGTTTGATATATGTCAGAACAGCAAGTGATGATTTTCAGGGCCTAGAACCTATGTATTTATTTGCTAATGATTTCAAAGGAAGAGACACAGCATGTCAGGGGCTAGTTCTAAAGTTGGCAATCTTACAGCAAGCAATAGCAACTACAGCAATCTTCAGATGTGGAAAAATATATAGAGATCAACAGTTGTGGCAGGTACCATACAGACTAAAGCCAAAAGTGGATTCCAGGCCTGAAGACTGAGGAGTACCGGGGTAGAGAGCAAAGGTGTGTGATCTGGTACAGAGAGGGAAAATGTACTCCAAAGTAAATTGCATGCATATCAACATAAACTCAGATAGTAAGTGAGATGGCACTGGAGGAGGAAAGGGTACAGGGAGAGGGACACCTTTTGCTTGAAGGATGCCTGATCTAGAAATGGAACAGTTTCTTCAGTTTCTCAACTGGGGTCAAATTTGGAATTCCTAACCCCCTGGGAGATGTAGGTGGGAAGAAAAATGGCAAACTGCAGGAACTTATTTTTCTTCCTGGCACATCATAAACTGTACAGTTTCTGAGAACTGTGCAAGAGTTTGAGAAATTGTGTAGCTTTGCAGACAAAACCTACACTTTCAGTCTTTTTACTACACTCTGTTCTACTATGCATAGAAAACTGCACAGCTTCCAGAACCCTCATCTGCTTACGTTGTTTTTCACTATATCCTTGCAAAAAGGGCAGAAAATGAAAAACTAAATTGCACTTTTTACAAACAATGTGGCATAGCATTCCATATCATGGGTGCAGCTTATGCCAGTTGAAAGTTGTGCAACCCAACTATTACACAGCAGGAAAAAACTCGTGCTGACTAAAGCTGTAGTCATGTAGAAAACAGCAATGTTACACAATAAATATCCACATGTTTTTGTTGTACAGTGTTTCTACATTAAAAAATCAGCAATGTTGCATAACAAATGTGTTGCACAAAAGTGTTGGGCAAAATAGCCACATAGCTACTTGTTGTGCAACACCTCTGCGATTTAGGGAGAAAACAGAAATGTTTCATGACAAAAATGATGAGAAAAATCAGCAGTGTTGCACAGAAAAAGGCACTTGGTTTTGTTGTTCAACACTGTTGATTGCTTTGTTGTGCAACATTGCTGTTTACTATGTTATAAAAAGCAATCTTGCACAAAACACACATGTGGTTACCTAAAGTAGTCCTTTCTATATCGAAAGCTGTGCCATTTTCAGGGTAGGCTGCACAGTTCCCTGAGAGAGCTGCATAGCTTCTAGAAAACTGTGAAGTTTTCTGGGGAAAGTGTACGATTCTCTGTCATCGTGGGAGAAAAATGTCCAAGTATTTCAAAGTTATGGGACAAAAAACTGTTTTGTTGTTCTTGTTACCTGTCAGATTTTGGAGAAATCAAGATTTATCATCCTTGACCACTTTCAGACCAAATTATGTGGGAAGTTTTAGGTGTTTTTTGTTTTGTTTTGTTTTGTTTTTGACATTCCCAACCCTGTCATGCTTCAGGAAGGACTGTATGGTGGTGAGAAAGAGAATAGATGAAATCAGGGACATTTGCTTGAGAGGAGGCTGAGACAGGAGCAGATCTGGGGCTGCCTGGATCAGCAGTCTCCGAGCAGGCTCAGGAAGCTGCAGAGGGAGAAACAGACTCTAGGAAATCTAGACTGCAGGTGCTAGGTCCTGTGGAGAGAAGGCAGGTCAAGGAGTCTTTGAGGAGGTCTTCCAGGCTAGAAGGCAAGAGGAGAGCTAATAGGTTTCAGCTGAGAGAAGCACAGGCCCTTTAAAAGATCTCCAGCTGCAGAGATTCTTTACAGCCTTGTTTCTGTATTCCTTGCTGTTGGATTCAAGTTATCTGATCTCTGGACTTGCCTTGTGACTACGCTCTTAACTCTGCCGTTTACTGTGACTGACTGGCAAGGTACTTGCCTGGACTATGGACTACTCCTTTGCATATTACCCTGCTGTGCTGCCTTCAGTAGAGGTAAGCAGGACAACCAGAGGCTGATGTGCTCCAACTGCTGTTTTGTGAGTTAATTACAGTATTGCCTGGACCCTTTCACACCACAAAATTCTAGCACCATGATTCCATGTTAACTCTCATGATTGCATCCAATGGAATCCTGGGATAAACAGTTTAAGGAGGAGTATATTGAATTCTGACCCAGAGGGTTCCTCTGATGCCTCTGATCAAACCACAAACCTCAGAAATCCATAGGATACAAGAATGGGAGCAAAATTGGGAACAAAGTGCTGCAACTGTGTAGTGTGGAAGGGTACTTGGTCTTAAAGTCACAGATTCTGGGATTTGTATCATTGAAAAGGACTAGATAAAATCAATTTTTTAGGATGAGTCTGGGCCACATAAGAAATTAGTGTACACTGAATGAAAATTCATTCTATTGGGGGGGGGGACATGTAAAACCCCATACAGATGCCCTCTAAGAGCAGAGCTTAGAATATTACTATTAGAAAAAATGCATATAATTAAATGATAAAGCTATTCACAAGTGAACTGTTCTAGGATTATTAGATACCAGGGTATGGACCCTTTTCTCTAGTTTATAAGGCAGGAGGAGGAATCTCTGAGTGAGAACACTGCTTTGAAAATTATGTATAGGAGTGTACACACACATCTGTTTGCTTTTTAAAAAATAAATGGTGCACTTCATCCAACTGTGGTAGATGTTCAAAGATCATTTTAAGGACATCACCAGAGGCTTCCCCTTGAGACATCAAAAGGAGCCATCACCAGGTCTCAGGTTTTGGTCCAAAAATCTCAGGGCCTCTGATAGTCTTGACCTGGCCTAAAGGTGATGCTCTGGCATCCTGAGCATCATCCTCACACTGCTTAATTAGGGATGGCTTCAGCATGTGATTATTATCATCATTCTTCGTTAGAGAAATTTTCCAAGATATGAAACAGACTTCATGCAACTATAGGACAAATATCCATTTTCACAATCGGGATGCTCAACCTGATGCCAAAACATTCCACTCATTGCTAGTTTTAAACTGAGAACATGCTCTCCCTCACTGTCTTGTGATACCTTACAGCAGTGGCAGGATCAGGTTGGAAAAGAAATGTTGGCTTACCGAGATTGATGTGAGTGTATGAGTAGCAAGAGGGGAAGGAGAAAATGTTTTTTGTAGAGCAGCATGGAGCTATTTTAAGCCAGGACAGGAGATCTCTAAAGCAGGCTGCTTGTGGAGCATGCTTCAGTGCTGTGATACCATGGTGATGGTTTCCTTAGAAAGACCAAAATAGAGCAAGATGGATGAGAGGAGTTCAGAGTGGGGGTGGACATGTGTTACAGTGATGGATCTTTTTTTGAAGAATTCAAAATACACCCACTTCCCTATTTAATAATGGCCTTGTTCCTCTAGCAGGGAACAGAAATAAAAGGGAAAGCAATGAGCTGCTGGTGCACCTGTGGTGGAAAGGAATAACAATATGGTGAAAGATTACTAATAATTTGGGAGGAACACATTTCTTGAGTAAGATTCCAGCCTCTTCTGCCTTCTCACCTGAACCGGCCTAAGTAACTAAACCACAGAAAGTCAACCAAAGCAGGATTCTACTATATAGGTCCATCTTTGGCAGTTTAGGTAGAGAGGGAATACAACTTTAGCCAGTAATTTTCATGTGTCAAGAAAAGACAACAAATGGTTAGTTATCTGATTTGTTCTTGCATTTTTAAACCACCATAGAGGGAATATGTTTTCTGCTTCTGGTGACAGAACAAACAAATTGCGTTGTATACTATGCACCAGCAAGAGTGCAGTTGTGTGTGTGTCATTTTGCTATGTTGCCTTCAAAAGCAAACTGCTTTGCTCCAGCTCTCCCCCAGTGTTCAGGATGAACCCTTTACTTTGTTTTCTTGATTAATATCACCGGCCTCATTAGGAGTGTATTTCCAAGATTTCTGCCAGTTCCACAGCAGCTGATTCTACTACAACTTGGCATATTAATATTATTTCACACAACTCAGGAATACCCAGCTCCAAATGCAATGAAGCACTGAGATTAGTTATTCCATGGTTCCTTGACAGCAACAGTTAGTGCCATTTTCCATATAATAGAAGCATGGTTACACAACAATAATTGTACATTAACTAGGAATGGACTGCAGCTCTGGAGACCAGGATTCAAATCCTGGCTCAGTCATGAAACCCACTGGATGATCTTGGGCAAGTCACACTCTCTCAGCCTCTGAGGAAGGCAAACCCGATCTGAAGCAACTTGCCAAGAAAACCCAATTATAGGCTTGCCTTAGGGTCACCATAAGTCAGAAATGATTTGAAAGCACACAGCAACAATTAGGAATAAGTCAAATGCTTTCATGGCCGGCATCCATGGGTTTTTTGGGGTTTTTTTTGTGGGTTTTTCGGGCTATGTGGCCATGTTCTAGAAGATTTTCTTCCTGGCATTTCACCAGCATCTGTGGCTGGCATTCTCTGAAGAGGCCAGCCACAGATGCTGGCGAAACGTCAGGAAGAAAATCTTCTAGAACATGGCCACACAGCCTGAAAAACCCACAAAAAAACAATTAGGAATAATGTGAAGTCTTTTGAGGCATAACTGTAATTCCTTAATTCATTAATTAATGTAACTCATTAATTACTCAAATAGTAACAAGGTGTGGTTCAGTTATGAAAGAAGAATGTGCTGGCTTGTGTTGTGGGGAGTTGAGGTGACAGTGAAGTTGACAGAAAAAGTGTGTACTTTCCAGCATAAAGTACAGTGGGCCCTTGTTATCTGCTGGTATTTGGTTCCAGGACCTTCTGTGGTTAACAAAAATCCATGGATGCTGAAGTCCCAGTAAATACAATGGCACAATAAAATTGTATCCCTTATATAAAATGGAAAATAAAGGTTTGCTGTTTGGTATTTATAGTTTTTTGGAATATTTTCAAGCCATGGATGCTTGAATCTGTGGATAAAAAATCCGTGGATAAGGAGGGCCGACTGTAATAGCTATTTAGTTACTTTCCAAAACAGAAAGTCAAGAGTTGGTTTTGAAAACTGTAATTAATGCAGTGTTATAATGGTAACTATCTTTTTTGGGAAGGGGGGGGGGAGTTAAACCATAACTGTAGCCAGTTGCTTTTAGAAACAGGCTGCGCAATTCAGAAGTTGCAAAATCCACACTTGTTCATGTCAGAAAGGAAGGGAAAGGAAATTAGAACTTGGAAATGTTGTGTTTATGGAAACTACACATCCCAAAATCCCCCAGGCACTAGTAATCATGGAGTAAAAAAAGTAACTTTCCCAAACTCACTAGCAGTTTTCATAGTAAAAAAATGTTATAGAAAATGCAGAGAAATGGATAAGTAATGAGAGATTTCTAGGTGCTGTTTTGCATGCATTAATTTTCTATCAAAAGTATGAAGTCTTTGGAGAATCACAGAAACCTTGATCAGGCAGAATACAAAAGTATCCAATTGGTATACATATGACAAAAGAATATCTTTATGTAGATTGCATGGGCACCTCTTTTTGAACCTCGTCCAATCATAAAACCAGCCATATTGGTTTTAACTATGCTGATTTTAACTTATGTTTTAATGTTGGTATTATTTAATTATCTTTTAACTTTTATAATCAGTGTTTTAGTTCTGTCTGTTTAAATTATTGTAACCTGCCTTGAATCCCAATGTGGGAGAAAGGCGGGATATAAATCCTTGAAATAAATAAAACATTGATGACATCACAACCAAAAAGAACAAGCATGAAGTTACACACACATAATTAACAGATCTTCCTTCAATTAAATTATTTCAGTTTTCAGTAAGATGCAAAGTTTTATTTAACAGACATTCAGTTGCTCTCAACTACAGATTTATTTATTTTTTTAATTTATTTTTAATAAAATGGAGAAAAAAGTCAAAAGGGGCATGGTCATATTTGTTCAATTACAAGCAACAGATCATTCTCTTTAATTTAATTTAATGTTTGGTTACAATTTTGGTTACAAATCAGGGATTATTTGGCCACTAATTACTGTCAATGGAACATTGCTTTCAGTGTAAAACATCTAGAGAGTTTCTGCTGAGGGGAGACTTTTTTAGGACTATGGTAATAAGAACAAAAGGTTACAATGGCCATTGCTGTCCTCCTTGTTGTTTGGTGTCTTCAGATCACCTCTGAGTTATGGCACTCCTAAAGAAAACCTATCACTGGGTTTTCTTGGCAAGATTTTTTTTTCAGAGGGTTTGTTTTTGCCTTCTTCTAAGGCTGAGTGTGTGTGACTTGTCCAAGGTCACCCAGTGGGTTTCCATAGCCAATTCACATCCTTTTCTCCATAATCATAATTCAGTGCTCAAACCACTACACTACACTAGCTCTCCCTACATGCTGACAATTCTGACCATGGCACAGAAGCTATTCTACATAGTGGAGAAAAGGTATTAGTAATTACGTGTCATTCGTAATTTCTGTGCATGAGGTCCCCCCATCCAAAATACTTGGTAAACCAAAGTTCTTCTATTCCTGGTTTAGAATTTAGAACCCAGGTTATTTGGTAGTGGTGTTGATATTGTCCAGCAAAGTTGTTCCTCCATGTAATGAAGGATCTTACACTTTTGCATTCAGTGTTATGCCCCCTTTCCAGACCCCTGTTCTGACATACGACACAGACCCTGAAGCAGACAAAGAAGGTGACAGACCTAGCTCTCAGGACTCAGAGCAGAGGGATGTGCCCATGCAGGAGACAAAAAGGGATATCCCCCAGTAGCCACAAGACACAGACACAAACCAGACAGTACCCACCACAAGTGAATGCAAACACAAAAGGAAGGGCTTACATTGGTGAGAGCATATTTATAAAAAAAAATGTGCTGAAATCAGGCAACAACTGTGCAAGTCTAATGTAACATAAATATCCCTGCTTCATCTTTGAAATTCATTACTAACAACTGACCTTTTCAGGAAGGTGCAACCTGCTTTGTTCTTGACTTTCTACTCTGTGGTTCCACGGCCTTTGAACCCCACTTCATGGACTTGCTTTGCTACCAATTTGGATGTGTCACTTTGATTGATTGCCTTCCTCTTCTGATTGACTGGCCTGACCCTGAGAACTCTAAGTGCTGGACTGGAAGCTCTGGTAAGGCAGCTATGTGATGCTACTGAATTCCTTGCTCTGGCTGGACATTCAGAAAGAGAGTATTACTCAGAAGGCACCTCTGCTTTCTTTGTGATGCCTTTGGATAAAAAGATTACTTACATCTGCTCTGATATTGAAATATGTGTTCAGTTGTGACCTCATAGTGACACATTCTTTTTTTCTCATACATTTTTCCCTTCACAAGTACCTGCACATTTTTTGCTATGCAAAAGGGCTTTCTAGATTTAAAAAAAAAACATGAAGCAGACTGCATTATTTTTTTAGAAGAGGTAAGGGACAGAGAAAGCAGGCTTGCAGAAGTGAGCTAAACATAGCAGAAAGTGGCCCAACACATGAACAGTAACAGAAGGATTTCTAGCAGAAGTTCGTGATGAGCACCATTTAAACTAATCTTATAGAATGAGTTAATGAATTGGCACAGAGCTGGAGAGTTTGCATCAGATCATTTGTCAGAGGTAATTGCCCATATAGCAGCTCGAAGACCTAGAAATCCTTAAATAGTTTAACCCTGTGAGCTTGAAACCACAGTCATGCTTCCTAGTTTTTATTAAATAAGGAGGACAGAGGAGAATCCCCTCTTCTCTGAAAATTGTATTAGTTTTTCTAGAAACAAACAAAAATATCCATTTGTGTCAGGATGACATGCAGTGCGTTTCTGGCTCATAATCTTATTAGTGGAAAAAGAGGTATGTGTTGCTGCTGATTCACTTAGAGCATGGTCACATCATCCTCCCATTTCTAACCCTAGCAGGGCAGGTTGTATGGTAAGAAGCATGCATATGTCACCAGTATGTGCTGGTATTTTGCTGTCCAGGCTACTGGAGAAATCAACCACATGGACTGGAAAGGTGGGACTAACCAGGATATTTGGGGCATAGGAGAAGATGCCTATTCTGCAATATGTGCTGAAGCCAACTATCCTGGCAACAGAATCTTCAGCATTACCAATAGGATGGGATCTTTCAACACACCAAGCATGAGAACCTGGCTACCTTAGGTGGGGAAGGCCAGATCATGGGGTACACACCCCTCTGTCTGAAAGTGAGGAATGGTTAGGGTGCTGGTGCTGCCCTTTCCTAAATCTGACTACCCACAGTGGCCAGTAGACCATTGCCATAGAGACAGCATGGCCCTTTTGGATTTATGGCTACCCCTTCCTCAGCTGTTCCAAGTTGTATCCTGTTTTCCTGTTGTAGGACAATTTCCTGAGAGAGAGTCAACCCTAGGAGAGTTCCTATTAGAGCAGCTGCAGGGGAGCAGTGATAACACCAAGAGTGGGTTCATTGTCCCTGTTCCAATAGGTCCACAAGCCATCCCAGTTGTTTCACTTTTCCTTATGCAAGGCCTGAACCCGATCCTTTTATTTATCCAGTGAAAACACGCCTAGGTCTATGTGGATTCACACTATTTACTAAGGCCTCTGTGAAGGACCTTCATCCAGTAGCTTGGTTCCCCTGTCACTAACATAATATTAGCTGCCCTGAAGCAGGATGTAGGTAAAGGCATTCCCTCCAACTCTTAACTGTCCTTGAGCTAACAGCCGGATGCCTGTACTTTGAGTAAGCTGTAGCTTACGAACAGTCTTCAAAGGTAGCTTCACACACAGTGCATATCATAATGAAGTATTTTCCCAGTCAGGCTATACCCCTCTCACGCAGCCTGCTCTGAGGATGCAGAGAACCAAGCTCTCATGAAGTAAATGGTTCTTCACAGCACAACAGGCTGTTAGTTAGTGATAGTAGCAGCAACAGTATTTCTTTTTTTTTCCTTTTTTTTAGTGAACATTTGTTTTAAAAAGCGTAAGACAAGACATTGATAAACATGTGGACAAACAGTATTTCTTCAGTTTTCCAGGCAGGCAGGTGAGAGGAGAGAAGGGCAAGCAGGTGAGCAAATCCTGCTGCACTGCTTTCTTTGCATACTGCTGCTGGTGGCAGCACATTGGCTATCTCTTCCAATGAGGCAGCAGTAATGTAGCATACTTTTCTATGTAGTGACTTAAAAAAATGTCACTAAACAGCTGGAGGTTGACTTAGAGCCATATCACACTAGAAAACAAAGCAGAAATGGAGCAGGAGAGTAGCAGTTTTCTCTGTGTGTTACTACACAATGTCATAGCAGTTTAATTCTCTTCCCACACGAGATGGTTGTAAAAGTGCATCTTTTGTCAAACAGATTTTTCCAGCTAGAAAAAAATATGCTTTTATGACCATCTCCCACTGGAATAGAAAAGAAGTATTATAATACCACATGGTAAGGCATGGAGAAAACCACTATCCTCTGGCTCCTTTTCTGCTTTGTTTATTCATGTGATAAGGCTCTTACTATAATACTAAGCATTTAAATATATGCAAAGCATTTTAAGGATCATTTTTATCAATCCTGCCAAGAAGTCACACACTTATTTAGAATTTTTTATGTTGCCTTTTAAGGCCTGTTAAAACCACCCCATGAGAAACAGTTCCACAAAGATGGTATCACCACAGAAAAGGCCCTGATTCTGGTGCTTGCCACTATAATAGATCTTGGAGAAAGAAATTAAGCTTCTTTGGCCAATCTCAGAGCCCAGGGAGGTTGAAACAGGTACAGATAGCTCTAAAGATAACTTGGTCCCAAACCGGATAGAGTTTTAGAAAGGTAAACCTATAGGTTAATATGTTTACCTTCTAATTATTACAAATGAATTTTGAGGCTGGAATAAAGTGGCCTGGCTAATTAACTTGTAGCTGAGCTGAGACCTCTGGATAACAGCTCATTCCTAGCTGTTGAACTGTACCAGCTCTTCGTTAAATTAGTGTTTATTAAGAAATGGAGAACACATTTCGCTGGGAAGTTTATGTCAGTTTCAATATGTTCAGAAACCATCCCATCTCCATATTATTGTGTTATTTCTTACATTAAAAATCCATGTAAAATTCATATTTAAAAAATAACTAAAAAGTATTATCGGAATGAAAAATGGATGCCATTCATTTTGAAAAAACAAGACCCATTCCAAGAAGCTAGAAAGCTTTGTTGCTGCCACATACCATCAGCTTCAGCAGATGCCTGGAAATACCAGCCCCTCAAGGTAGCCCTGCCTGGACTGGTACTTTACTCCAATAGCTGACTGCTTTTGGAATGGAGTTGTTACTTAGCACCTTTCCCTGAGAACACAACAGATACATGATGGAGGCAGTGGGGAAATTTTTACCATGAGAAAAATGTAGATTAAAAAAGAATTACATAAACCAGTTTTGACATTGTGGGAGAAAGAACTATGACCCATGCTTTTTGGAATGGTTTTTAAAGAAGAGCATCTTTGAAAGGAGGTGGAGGAGGAGATTGGTGCATTTCATGGAGCTGGAATATAGGTCTCCTCTTCATTTCTCGGGCCATTTGACAGACTGCAAAAGGCCAGCAGCAATGAACTACCATCCAGTCTTCACAGAGTGTTCCCTAGGGAAAAACAGGAAGAGAACTTCTCCACATTAGAATAACTGAGAAAACATTTTTCCACATCACTAAATGCTGATCTACTTAGAACCACTCTATGCTAGTTCTTTGCCCTGATTCAAACCTTAAAAATAAAGAGAAGGCACAGATTACTTCCACATTAACCAGTTCAAATTAAATTGACATGGTTTCCATGGTTTTTCAGTGTTCATGTATGCATGAAGGAGAGCCTCCATGGATAGCCAAAGCTTTCCTCTTCAGCCAACCAACCTCTATGGGCAGAAGGGGATGGTAACTGTGAAGGAAGAGGTGAAACTAGCATGCTCTCCCTTCATACATGCTCATTTTATCTGGATAGAGAATGCCTTTTATACATATATAATTTTATATATGCTTATATTTGTAAAGAAAACACAGATGGCAATGTTGGTAATCTATAGCATTCAGTGTTTGCTGTGTTTTGGCATTTTAAAAAAATATTAAAATTGCAGCATTGTTTTTCCAGTGTGGTCTGGCAAAGTGCTACTGACCTTTTCATTCAGGGATGGTCAAGTTCCCAAGGTCCAGGGGATATTTTTGCCTCCCCTTTCCAGACCTGCCAAAAACAAAGCCAGAAGTGACCAGATTCATTTAAAAAAAAATCAGGGTACGAGGAGTGCACTGAGTCAGTGTGGCGTAGTGGTTTCATTGTTACACTAGGACACTGGGAGACCAGGGTTCAAATCTCCACTCAACCATGGAAACCCACTGGGTGGCCTTGGGAAAGTCTCACTCTCTGAATCTCAGAGTAAGGCAAATTCCCTGTGAACAAATTTTGCCATCAAAACCCCCTGATATGCTCACCCTAGGGTCTCTAAGGGCCCAAATAGACAGGCCAAAATAAAGCTGCTTTGGATCACTTTGAAGGTATGTTGTTTAAATGATGCATGTGTCCTAAGGGGCTGGAAGCCACGCCAAAGTGATGCTCCACTCCTAAGGACTGCAGCGCAGCTTCTGGCCTCTTAAGATACATGCATCATTTAAACGGCATATCTCCAAAGTGACCCAAAGCAGCTTTATTTTGGCCTGCCTATTCTGGCCATATAAGTAAAAAATGGCTTGATGGTACAAACAACAATTATAACAAGAGGAGTGTTACACATTCTACATGATTTCTGAAGTGACTTAGCAGAGGCTCTCTACCCTTCTCCTCTTTGCTTTCAGAGGAGGCCTCCATCATTCCCAGCATTTTACAAAGGGTCTCAATAACATCATCTTCATTTTCTCTTTTCCAACTGTTTCTTCTATGCTTTTGCTACTTCCACCAAAACAATAACAAACAAACAAAAAACTTATAGAAGAAAAGATGAAATTTGTGAGTAATGCCCTTTGACTGATAGTACTGAGATTTATTGCTCTGGCAGCACCCGCAGTGCTGTGCCAATGAAGCACTCCTGTTTTACAACACACATCAGGAATATGGGGCCTTCCAGACACTGCTGGATTGCATCTCCCTTGAGGACTACATCACATATAGAACCTTATCACACAGGGGAAATCGGGGGGGGGGGGGGGTTTAACAGCAATTATCCAGTGCAAAACGCAATATCGCAATTAAGATTTTCACACACATCACTATTAAACAGGCAATAAACAGCAACAAATCATTTTTGGGATTTCCCCGTGAATGATTTGTTGCTGTTTATTGCCTGTTTAATAGTGACGTCGTGTGAAAATCTTAATTGCGATATCACATTTTTCATGGGATAATTGCTGTTTATACCCACGATTTTGCCCGATTTCCCCATGTGATAATGTCCGTAGTTAGGGATGGAAGATATAGTTCTACAATATCTGGAGGGCCACATAATGCCCACCCCATCATACAGCTTCACAGTATATTCTTAACCTTCCATCTGCTTTACTGAAGAGAGGGGACATTTATTTAAAGATATTTCCTAACAAGTATCTATAATAAAATGAGAGACAGCATATTTGATTATTTCCATCAGCCAGTCCAGCAGTGCCTGGAAGGTTTTATGAAGTAAGACCTAGAAGAAGAAAGGAAGAACTGGCACAACTCCAGGACCAGGACATGCCAGGCTCCCTTCCTTCCTTTGAAGACTGGGGGCCCATTCAAACTAAATATTATAGCAGCATTATTTCACTTTACCTGCTATAATCCTATAAAATCCTGGAATTGGCAGTTTAGGGAAAGGAATTTTCAAGCAAATAGCTCCTCCAGTGTCTCTAACCAAACTATAAGCCCCAAGATTCCATAGGATGGAACTAGGGCAGTTAAAGTGGGATCACAGTGCTGTAATCGTGTAGTGTGAAAGGGCTTTTAGACAAGCAAAGAGGAGAAAAGACACATCTGGGCAATAAAGCAGGCCAGAAATCAATCCTTCCCTTTTTGAGGGATCTGATGCGAGTAACTTACAGAAGTATGAGTAGCTTAGGATCTCTAGTTGGAACACCTGCACATTCCGACTCCAGAAGTTGCGTTACCAAATTACATTGTAACCTTAAACTGATCCCTAGTGGAGTAATTATGTGTTTTTAGTCTGTATAGTTGCTTGCAACATTCATCCACATGGCAGTATTGCATGAGTGTCTTGTTCATTTCTTTTTAATAAATTGTCTTCTTTCTTTCTTTGGGGGATGGGCACTGGTGGTAATGACTGTTTTCTGGGGAGGGAATCTGTGTTCATGTACTTAGTCAACTGCCAAAGGAATCCAAGAGCTTTTGAAAAGCTGAGCTCCACAGCTGAGATTCACACTATCTCCAGGGTTGAGGGCACCTTAGAAGGCAGATAGCTCAAATACTTGTTTCTGAATTCTAAAATGGCAGTAGTATATTTCAATGGCAGCAGAAAACAATCAAAGAGCAGGAGAGATCTATACTTCAGTGACATAAAACCGAAGTCTTAGAAGTCTTTGGAAGGGCTTTTGGAAGGGCTTTTACAGGACCCCACTTTTTTCATTCAAAGGGCAGCATGGGAAATCAGCCTTGATGACATCCATTGTTTCTGCATTGTATTTCGAAAACATGGGACAACAGTTATCCTCTCAATCTCACAGTACACGCCTGCAAAATGTCAAACTAAAATGAATATCCTTATTCTGGCATCATAATTTTACAATAAATAAAGCTGCATGAAAAAATGTGGCATGCTTCTTTACATTCTACTGCAGAAACTCCATAACTTTCAGACAATCTCCCTTTAAAGTATATTCTAACACAGAATCTACAGTAATTTTGGGCTCTTACTCTCACTTTCCTGATTTCATGGGAAATGAATATTTCCCCCTTACTATGGACTAGTGGACAATGCAATTGCAGCCAAAGTGAAGAAAAATAAAGCAGCTCTTACTCAATGCTGTAAAAACCTGGGGATTTGTTTGGCACTGACATGCTATTATAAACAAATGGTGTGCTAAAGGAGAGGCTGTTTCAAGGGCTTAATGTCTTTGCTCTCCTTTAAGAAGGCATAGTGCTAGCAATAAAAGAGATCTCAGCTTCATACAGAGAAGAGTTGGGGGACTTTCAGAAAGGTGAGAAAAATGGCAAGTATGTATACTGATATGACACCACGAGGTTTTCTTATGCTCTGCCTCAACTGAACTTTTCACCCTCACAATGATTTCAAGTCATCAGTATTCATTAGCATGCTTTACCAACTTTGTTTCTTGCCATGTCAAGAGATTTTACGCTACAGCTGCAGGTTGTACTACCAGTGAGTCAGGGTGAGGGGAATAAGGCCTGCTGCCAACACCTCAGTACTTTGTGGAAGAGGAATAGAACATTTCCATAGACTTACACGTATTTTGTATCGCTCTCTGGTGCCAACTCTTAATGCCATGGTGGAGCCCAGCAACAGCGGGAAACAAAAGCATTCTCCATAGCGGCTCGCAAGAGAACATTCCAAGCACAGGCTGCAGAGTGAACCGCACACACCTATCATTAAGCACAACCACAAGAATGCTGTTAACAGATGATGAAAGCTAGATCAACACTGAATATTCAAAGAACAATCTGACTGGAGGGGACCCACATAAATCACCATGGCCAACCTCTTGCTGGAGGATTTGAATCCTCTATACACCAGTTCTTTCCAGGCAAACTGCATGATTCAGATTATGAGAACACTGAAAGCAAATTGAAGACATGGGCAAGATGTATGGTAGAAAAGCAGACCACTTTTCATTAGGTTCAATGCCTGACAAGGGGGATAAAATGATTCCATTGGAAACTAACAGGAATGCTGACCAAATGAACCCGCTAGAAATCAGTAGGAATACTGAACAAATGAACCCATTGAAAGTCAATATGGATATTGAAATCACATTCTATGGAGCTAAAGGCTTTATCACACAAAGCTGAAAAGCAGAAATTTAAAGGCTAAAAGCATCTTTGGCTGGTATTTGTCACATGACATCAAGACCACTGCCTTGCGTTGCATTCATTACTGCACACCTTTTCACTGATGAGCAAAACTGTCAATAGTCTCTCAATTCCATTATTGCCTTTGTACTGTTCCACTGCAGCTCCACTTCTCAGGAAGTCACATGGTGTGACAGGGCATAATTCTGCTCCTCTCCCCTCTCGTCCTCCCACTAGCAGCGATTGCATCTAAACTGCCTCCTGAAGCGGCTGCTGTGTGCATGTCCACATAGCAGTCAGCTTCAGGAGGTGGTTGGCAGCTACAGTTGCTTGCATGGAATTGCTGTATGAATGTGCACACAGCAGCCCCACACTTTGGTAGTGGGAAGGAGGAAGGACAGTAGCTATCAACCTCCTCCTGAAGCCAACTGCCTGTGTGCAGCCACATTCGGGAGGCAATTGGCAGCCACGATAGCTCACTCACAGTTTTTCCCAGAAGTGGCATTTAGCAGTGTGGAAAACAGATCTTGCAACCATGGATCCCCTCCACACTATTGTGGAGGAAAATGTGATAAGAAATGAAGCCAAACTAGTATGCTTGTAGCATGATTGTGGCAGGACAGTAGGCTGGTGTGATAAAGTGCCTACTCTAGATCCCATATTTATCAGGACTGAGACTCCTGTGCAGTTGTAGAAGTGTACACCACTCTAAAGTTTAAACATGTCCCCTTCTGTAGCCCTCAGCTAAATCCAGCAGAAACTATACAGTATGCTTTTCTAATCATGAGATAATGAACAATTTGGTTGCAATGAATTTGTGAATGTTTAGATATACAGATGACAGACAAGTCAATCAGTATCTACTAGGCAGAAGGGTTGTAGCTACTAGCCAGTATCAGAAATACCAGCCAATATCAAACTGGAAATACCAGTTGCTGTGGAACTTTATAACAGCCAGTCTGGTGTAGTGATTTGAGTGTTGGACTGGGACTCCGGGAGTCTGGATCCCTTCTCAGCCATAGAAAACTACTAGATGATGTTGGACAAGTCACATTCTCTCAGCCTTTGACAAAGGGAATGGAAAACCTCCCCTGAACAAATCTTGCCAAGAAGATCCTGTTTGCTGTTAGGGTCACCATAAGCTGGAAATGACTTAAAGGCACTCATCATCATCAACAACAACAGAACATCAGACTGAGTAGACTATTACTGTCATGCCCTGCCTGTAAGCTTCCCACAGCGATCTGCTAGGATGCTGTGAGGAGAAAATGCTGGATTCAGTATGACTCTTTTTGTGTTAAATGCTAATTTTCTGTATGCACAAATGTTTGTTATGTAGCTAAGAATTGAAAGATATGACTCCCTAACCTGTTGGAAGGCATATGATTCAGCATAAGCTCCACCACATTGTTCTGTTGTTCATGTAAATTCAGCTGTTAGTTCAAACTATCACCCTGACACTGAGGAGCATGTATAATAATAATAACAATAACAACAACATTTATATTTCCCGCCTCTCCCAAGGGTTGAGGTGGGATTACATCAGTAAAAATAATACAATAATACAAAATACAATCAATAAAACACTAATACTGAATAAACCGACATTCCTATTAGTTCTCTAAAATAACAATTCATCAATTCACCAATAGCCAAAAATCATAGTCAGGAGTGAAACAATCGTCATAACCTTTTATGTGGAGTCCAGTGGATAAGCCCACCGGAAGAGATCCATTTTGAATGCCTTCTTAAAGGCCTCTAAGGTAGTGATAAGACAGATCTCTTCTGGTAGGCTATTCCATAATCTTGGAATCACAGCAGTAAACACCCTATGGGAAGTTGTCATTAACCTAGTGCTATGATGTTCCAATAAATACTTTCCAGATGTTCTAAGTGTGTGAGGTGGATTGTGTAGGGAGAGGTGTTCCCACAAGTAACTTGAGCCCGAGCCATGTAGGGCTTTAAAGGTAATAACCAACACCTTATACTGCTCCCAGAAGCTAATTGGCAGCCAGTCAAGAGATTTCAACACTGGTGTTATATGGTCAAGTCTAGTTGTACCGGTGCCAATCTGGCTGCCGCATTTTGAACCAACTGAAGCTTCCAAAGTTGGTAAAAGGTAGTCCCAAGTAGAGCACATTACAGAAATCTAAATGAGAGATTACAAGTGCATGTACCACTGCTTCAAGGTCCTTTCAGTCCAGGTAGTTGATAAGAGCTACTCCTGGCCATTGCATCTATTTGAGATGACAACTGCAAAGATGGATCCAGGAGTACTCCCAAACTGCGAACCTCATCCTTTTGGGGAAGAGTGACCCCATCCAGGACTGGTTGACAAAACTCCATCCCTGGACTTAGGGTACCTATCGCAAGTACCTCCGTTTTCTTTGGATTCAGCCTGAGTTTGTTTACCCTCATCCAGCCCATTACCGACCCAAGGCAGACATTCAGAGGAGAGATGCCATCCCTAGTCACTGCAACAGTCGGAGATATAGAGAAATAGATTTGGGTGTCATCAGCATACTGATGACACCGTGCCCCATGTCTCTGGATGAGCTATCCCAGCGGCTTCATGTAAATGTTAAACAGCATGAGGGACAGAATGGCGCCTTGAGGGACACCAGTTGTCAGCTCTCTCTTGGAAGAGCAGCTGTCCCCAGCATCACCATCTGGAATCTGCCTGAGAGGTAGGACTGGAGCCACTGGAGCGCAGTGCCCCCAATGCCTAACTCCCTCAGGCATTCCAGAAGGATACCATGGTCTATGGTACTGAATGCCGCTGAGATGTCCAAGAGCACCAACAGGGTCACACTTCCCCTGTCAATGCCCAGACGGAGATCATCAACTAAGGCAACCATGGCAGTCTCCACTCCATATCCCACCCAGAAGCCGGTTTGAAAAGGGTCTAGATAATCAGTTTCATCCAAGACAGCGTGGAGCTGGAAGGCAACTGCCCTCTCGATCACTTTGCCCAAGAATGGTAAGAGGGAGACCGGCCTATAATTATTTCTCACCAGGGGATCCAGGGAGGGTTTTTTCAAAAGCGGTTTAACAACCACTTGTTTTAGTTTAGATGGAAAACTCCCCTCCCTGCGGGATGCATTAATTATAGATTGTAGTATTAATTTTGTTGCATCCCCTCGCTTGGTGGTCAACCGTGATGGGCAAGGATTGAGGGGGAGTGTTGTCTTCCTAACACTTCCAAGAATCTATAAAATGAAGTTGTCCATATTTAATATTCTACTCAGTTTGCCTTTTTATCAGCCAAACTATTTTCATTATTAAGGAACTGGATAACATGCACTACACATAAACATATTCACACAAGTGGAAATTAATTATTTAATCTTCTTTACTATACGCTAAATGAAAAAAGCAGGGACAAAATGTGAACTTTTTCAGTTGTACTTGTGTGATTGTTCAGTTTCACATGATTAAAGCTGCAATCCTAATTTGACTTACCTGGGAGGCAAAGTCTTAATGAACCCAGTAGGACTTGTTTCTGTGGAGAAATGCTTTAGGGTGTGACCAAAACTGGGTTTAACACAATGGACTCTTGATAAGAGAATAAGCCGTCTGCTTCTTAAGTGATATCACAGTGTGGGGTAGATGAGGACATAGATCTAATTCTCCCATCTGGGGATGCTGGAAGTTGAAGTCTAACATAGTGTGGGGACGGGCAGCTATTATTTTTTGCCAAAGTTTGCTAAATAATAATAATAGCAATAGTCAAGGGACAGGAATCATATTTTTGACCATTGACTATAGTTATTTATTTTTTCCCCATAAACTCTCCAGGGACCAGCATCTGATGGCCTGGGGACTGGCACTGGTCTAACACATCTGATGGGCACCAGCTTGAGGAAAGCTAACATAGAAGGACCTGGGACAAGAAATCAACACCAGCCTTTTATTCTCTCCATACCATAGCATCTCAGCTTCATTATTATCCCAACAGCAGGTTTTTCAATCAGCAGTCTTGTAAAATGTCTATAAAAATACCCTATTTCTCCCAAGTCACCTGGGAATGCAGCTTTGAAATAAGATTTAAAAAGAACAATTCAGCTCTTACAAACTTTCTTGTCACTGCAGACATCAAAAAGGCCAGTAGACCAGTTGCCTCCGGTACGTATGACAGTGGTGATGCTGGATGTGGCAGCACCTGTGGGACCTGGTTGAGTTGTCACAGGCTCTGTCGAGTTTTTGCTTCTGATGAAAATGAAAACACACAGAGACACACACAATAAAATCAAAGGCAACCTGGAGTTTCACAGCAAGGTAGCTCATAAACCTAGCAGTCTTTAGTCTGAAAAAGGCAAGAGAGAAATTCACCATGCTGGTGCCAAATTGCTTTGTTTTATAGTAATTTCTGCCCTCTTTTCAGATACATTTCTCTTCATTTGGGTTGTACAGCACTTGTGAATCAGAAAGAGCCCCCCCCCAAATGTCCACTTTCCCCTCCAATGAAGAAAGAAGTGATCAAAGCACTCCAAGTTAACATGCAGTATCTCCATAGATTTCTGCATCCACCTGCCCAACTGTAATTTCCTTCTTCCACATCTGTTCAGAACTTCAGAGTACAGATCTTCTAACAACACAATGAAAGCTGTGAATCATTCATAGTTTTGAAAGAAGGAAAGGAAACGTGAAGTGCACATACCAATTTTCCTTTAGAGTGGCATTTTAAAACCTCTTTCCAAACAAATGGTATTGTTTTCTAAAGAATGCATATTAATCAGGCATGATGACTTATGTCTTTCTGAAGAATATGAGCAATGTAGGGAAATAATATTTGGAAATATTTTATCAGTGAGGAAAAAGAGAGGAGAACTCCCCCATTTCGACATTCATTGCAGTCTCAGATTTTTCATCAGGAGAAAATCTATGGATTTTTGTGCGAGTGCAGAAAATAAGTGATAGTATATGCTTGGTCATATTCAGTGGATTTCCAATATTCAATGTTATCTGTTCTAACTTGGAAAGGTCATTTCAAACAGTAGCACAAACACCAACACACACCTCACATAAAAAGTTTTTGTTGCTCTCATGACATCCTTGGCAAGTTTCTTCAGAAGGGGTTTGCCATGGCCATCCTCTGAGCCTGAGAGAGTGTGATTTGCCCAAGGTCACCCAGTAGGTTTCCATGGCTGAACTGTGGTTTTGAACCTTGGTCTCTAAAGTCATAGTATGGAGACCACTCAAACCACTACACCATGCTGGCACCTCACACCATGTTGGCAGTTGTCTACTCTGACTTTAAAAAGATACTATTTTCTTTATTTCTAGAAGGTGGCTAAAATCTATAAATACTAATCTAATTCAATGTAAATATATCAGAAAGACACATTTTGTGGATTAGATTCAGTTCATTCTAAGCTCATGGCTGTGAAAAATGTAAGAAAACTTCTCTCTCTTTCCACTAAGCATTTTAATTAACATTGTTACAGTCAGCATTCTGTATCCATTTTTTTATCCACAAATTCAGCTATCCATGGCTTGAAAATATTTTTAAAATATATAAATTCCAAAAAGCAACCTTGATTTTGCTATTTTATAAAAGGGAAAGCACAAGGGGAACACACTCCCTCAGAGTGTGGTGGAGTCTCCTTCCTTGGAGGTCTTTAAACAGAGGCTGAATGGCCATCTATCAGGGATGCTTTGATTGAGAGTTCTCTCATGGCAGAATGGGGTTGGACTGGATGGCCCTTGTGGTCTCTTCCAATTCTATGATTCTATATTATATTATTGTTTTTGTTTGTTGTTACCCGCCTCGGTCCAATACAGGGAGAGGCGGGATACAAATTATTATTATTATTATTATTATTATTATTATTATCTATATTACAATGCCATTGTATTTAATGGGACTTGAGCATCCATGGATCTTGGTATCCACATGAGGTCCAGGAACCAAACCCCAGCTGATGCCAAGGGCCCACACTATTCGTTTTATTTTTTAAAAGTCTTATACACAAAATTCTGATTACTTCTTACTGTGCAGAAAATATCAAAAACTTCCCACCATCAAAACAATAGCTTTTAAGAGTATCAAACGTTTTTAAATTACTTATTACATCAAGTTCAGGGCAAATAGGCTTTTTGTAATTTATCTGTGGCAAAACAGGAGAATATTTGTTTGACGTGGGACTATGAAATAGAGTGCTAGACCAGAGCTTGGAAAAGTTACCTTTTTGGTCTAAAACATTCAGAGTTCCCTAGCCGCTATGTGTGTATAACATGTTTGTGGAGAAACAGCAAGCTTGTTAATAAAAAATAAGATTGAATTCTTTTCTGTTCCTGAAAAATCATTTCTCTTTCTCGGACTCACTCACTCTTCTTCAGCAGAATTGTGTTTTTTTTTCATACAACTGCAGGATCTCAGTAAATCACAACAGTTAAACTGACACCATAATGCCCTAAAGGGACTATTTCCCCCACCCTCTGACAGCAATGGAAGAACATAGTCATTCCCAAAGCAGCCCTAAATCAAGGTAGTAGCTGACTTATATGCCAATACCAATAGCTTTTGGTCTTAAACCATATCACTCTGGAGGAAAGTCCTGTACACAGCCTTGAGTTTTTTTTAAACATGAGTTTTGTGCAAAATACACTGCTGTCTGATAATGGCTTGAATGATATTTTTGGCATCTGTGGTTAAATATGTCTTTGTTAAGGTGAGCAACTGAAGCCTGCTGGAGGTAGGCTTAAAAAGAAAGATACCAAGAGCAAGAGCCAGAATGGTGAAGGAGTTTGGGTGTTGGACTAGCATTGAGGGAGACCAGGGTTCAAATTCTCATTCAGCCATGGAAACACGGTGGGTGAACCTAGGACAAAGTCACACTCTTTCAGGATTTCATCACACCAGCCTGCTGTCCTGCCACAATTACTTTAGTTTAAGAATGGAAGCAATCCATTTGGAATCATATATCACATTCTTCCTGAATATAGTGTTTTGGCAGTCTATGGTCATATGATCTCTTTTCCACACTGACAAACACTATCTTCTGAGAGGAAAGAGAGAATGAGCAATCATAGGAGGTTATTGCATGGAGAAATACTCCCAATATAGATGGGGGATTGAAAACTCAAAATTGGGTATTATCACATGTGCCGGTGGCCGGGTGAGTGCAACCCGGATGTAGCTCAGACCCCTGCTGTGCTTATCCAGTGGCTTTTCAAAAAACGAAGGTTCCCATTTTCAAAATTTGGCTGAGTAAGCATGGCTTGAGTCTGGGCTGCATCCAGCTTGCACTTGCCTGTTCTCCTGGCTGTTGGCACATGCAATAATACCCAATTTTGAGTTTTTCAATGCCACATCTCTATCGGGAGTATTACTCCATGTGATAATTTCTCCATGTGATATTTCTCCTTTCCAAATTAGTCTCCCCTCTCTGAGCACGATAGCATCTTCTCCCTCCTACTATAGAGTCCTTTCCTCTTTTCCCCAACTCTGTTGATTTTATCATTAAAACATTTTATATTGTAATTTATTTAATTTTGTTTTATAATTTGAGATGGGAGGTTGGGAGAGGGATAAATTTTAATTGGATTTGATATGTAACACATAGTTTTTACATGTTGTAACCTGCCTTGATTTCTCATGAAAAAACGGGCTATAAATAAAACATTATTATTATTATTATTATTATTATTATTATTATTATTATTTCCATAGCTGCCAACTGCCTCCTAAAGCTAGTTGCTGTGTGCACATTCATACAGCAGCCCCATGCTTCAGGATACGGATGGAATAAGTGATCATCGCTGTCAACCACCTCCTAAAGCCAGCTGCCGTGTGAATGTGCACACAACAGCTGGCTTTGAGAAGGTGTTGGCAGATGCAATTGCTGTGAGGGGAAGAGGAGAAAGGAGCAGAATCACACCCAGTGACACCACATGACTGCCTGAGAAGCAGAACTGTAGTAAAAGGGACCTATTGCACAAAGGCAGTAATAGCATAGCAGCGAGACTGAGAATTCTTGACAGGTTTTTCCTGTCAGTGAAAAGGTACACTACTGTAACAAATGGAATGCAAGACAGCAGCAGAACACATGACATTGTGCGATAAGTACTGCCCAAATACACTTTTATCTTATTTTGCTTTTATAGCCTCATGTGATAAAGTTATACACTTTAGAAGGCAGCAATGGTAAATCTCCTTGGAATAAATCTTTCCAAGAAAACTCTATGAGATTGCTGCTGCAAGTCAGCACCTAGAGAAGGTACACAAATGGCCAGAACAGGTGATAGTGTAAATTTATGAATATTATTTTGTCACTCAGCTGATGCCAGTTTGATACTGTGATATAAGAGCTCTGATTGAGATACAAAGAAGCTTGTGTTTCAAATCTTTACTCTGCCATCAAGTTCACCAAGACTAGTCCACCACATATTGTTGTGGGATGATACAATGTGGGAGAATGTTATTTATCACTCTGTATTCTTCTAAGGAAAAGTAGGATAATAATATAGGATTGGATCCCACAACAGCCAAACTTGGAGTAGGCCTATTTATAAAATGAGATCCACCGTACTCATGACTAACTTAAAACCCATAGATTTCTTCTCTAAGTATGAATTGAATCTGTTATAAGTAATAAGTAAGAAATCTAAGAATATATTTGAATAGCACTGTAATACTTTGCATTATGTCCTTCGTGCAAATGAATAGCATCTTTTTGGCACAGAAAGTGGGATTTGTAAAGAAAATCTGGGGTTTGTAGCACTTGATTTGAAGTTTGTCTAATGCAGCCTGTCCAATGGGGAGTGTTTAGAACACCAGTGATTTCTGCCAAAGGGTATGTATGTTTCTGATATGAATAATAATGTAATACTATGTAGTTCATACAGTTAACTTAGTGTTGTCTTGTTTTTTTAAATACCTATCAAATATTTGTATTTGTATTTCATTTTAGCCCCTGAAGAAGGCCTTTTCCCAGATAAGCCAAAACACATGGGGCTAAAAGGGATAAACAGTTGACCACCTTATAGCACATGGAGTTTGTCTCCTTATTGCTTTACTGAGAAACCTGGTCTTGGAAACAGGGCCTTTCAAAGTAAAGCATATGAAACACAGGACCTTCTTTGGCCAACATATCACAGCTGTGGAATTTATTCCCCAAGGAAGGCTCAACTGGGTCAAATACCTGAAAACAAGGATCTTTGGTGAACTTTTAGCCTTTGTGAAACATTAGTGGATGCCACCAGGCAAGTAAATGTACTTGTAAAATGTAGTACACATTTATGGTTGATGGGAGAAGGTAATTCTGTAGCTAACCAGGACCTAAGCCATGTAGGGCTTTAAAGGTAACAACCAATATTTTGTACTTTACCAAGAAACTAATTATCAGCCAGTGTAGTGGTTTTAATATTGGTGTCATAAAATCACTCCTGGATGTATGAGTAATCAATCTGGCTGCCATGTTTTGATCTAACTGAAATTTCCCAACTTGGGACAGAGGTGCCCAATGTATAGTATGTTACCATTATCATGATAAGTATTACTACTACTATTGTTATCATCATTTATTTATATAGCGCCATCAATGTACATGACAATTGACAGGACAGGGAAACAAAAGACAGCCAACCATGCCAAAGGTATATGACCTAAATGCCCATGCATGTGCACAATAGCAATAGCATTTACAGTTCTATAGCTCTTAACAGTGAACTCACCACTCTCTAAGCAGTTTACAATCTGTAAACCAATTGCCACAACAAGCTGGGTATTCATTTTACTGACCTACAAAAGGATGGAAGGCTGAATCAACCTTGGAGCCCTGGGATCAAACTTGCAATGTTGAGGTTGCAGTACCAGCATTTAACCACTGTGCCACCACACACACAACCATACATATGGGAAAACTAAAGCAATACTTCTGTAAAACCAGTTTGTTCTTGTTATCATTTATAATAACCCTAAAGAAAACCTATGGTGGATTTTTTTTTGTTTGTTGTAGAATTTATTCAGAGCAGGTTTGCCATGGCCATCCTTTGAGGTTCAGAGAATGTGACTTTCCCAAGATCACCCAGTGAGCTTCCATTGTCAAGCAGGGATTCAAACCCTGGTCTCCAGAGCCATAGTCAGATACCGAAATCAATACACCATGCAGTAGTGTTCTTGCACCGGGTATTACCCAGTGCAAGGGGAAGGGCTTTTAGGGGTTGGGCTTCCAGGGGCACATGCTCCCTCCCCCTCAAGCTGTCCCATCTGGGATGGCACAAGGGGCAGCACACGTGGGGGAGCGCAGGATGGTGCAGGGAAGGTGGGAGTGCATGTGGGGGAGGGTGAGAGCGATGGTGGGGAGAGGGGGAAGCATGCACAGGAGAGGGGGGAAGGTGCAGGGAGGGTGGTAGAGCACACAGGGGAGCATGGGAAGCTTTGGGGAGGGTGGGAGCATGTGTGGGGACAGTGCCAAGGGAGTAGTGTGGAGAGAGGGCCCGACCGGATGTTACTCCACTTCTGTGGTGTCACCAAGTGCAGACTGCATCATGCACACACACACCCCAATGACTCCACCAACACCATGCTTGCTCTCAAATTGAAATAAATCCACTGTTAGTGAAGACAGCTGGGACCAGCTGAACTGTGTATCATTGTAGTTGCTGTCCCAGTGCTAAATGTTAAAGGGCAGCTTCTAGGCCCCTGCTCTCCCTTTTTAGGGTTCTTTCCTTATTTTTAAATATAACATGGACTGTACAGCTCAACACACAAAGAGATCAGGTTCCAAAAATGACTGCTCCTTGTTTACACTCTTGACTTTACGGCCAGTCCTCCTGCAGTTGGTCAGAATTGTACAGGAGCCACCCAGGTCCTGGTCCCTATTCCCCAAAAAGGTTTAGCACTGGGAAGACCCCACTACAACCCAGAGCAGCTGTGGAAGAACCAATTGTAAAACTGAGAGTAGATGTGTGCTATCTCTTGTAGCAAAAGATTCACCAGTGAGTGGCTCTTTACCATCTTACCTCAGTGTAAATAACAAATCATTCCAATCTTCACATTCTGGCAGAGAAAAAATCAATGGAGATTGTGTAATAACAGGCAGCTGATTTTTCTCAGCTGTGATAAAACAACGTATAGGTTTATCCATTTGGAATATGATACTGGATCGAAGATCCAGTTTTGACTGAAAAGTGAAATGAAGTTTCTAGAATGTTAACCTATCACAACATTCTCCATTTTTGTGTCACAATAAGGTCAAAACCAACCTTCTTCATAGATTTACTGCTATAGACTGCAGTCATCCCAGTTCCACTAAATGTACTATTATATGTGTTTTACTTCTGATATAGATCATTAGTGGGATCTAAATCATCATGTTTAGTCAGGGCTTCTCTCTCTCTCTCTCTCTCTCTTGGTAACAAAATATAGCATAGTAGCTGTGTTAATATACATTACCTTGGTGAAATATTAGAGGTCTCAGTCCAGCAGGGACGTAGCCAGGATTTTGGGAGGGGAGGGGTCCAGACTAAGTGCCACCATTATAATGTGGCTTGGGCACGGCACCACAGCAGCACGCACCATTCATTGGGTCTAACGGAATGGGGGGTCTGGACCCTACGGACGCCCCCCTTGACTATGTCCCTGAGTCAAGTGACCTACAGCAATACCTCAGCCTTGATCCTATCCAGGTGCTGCTCGTGGTGGCTATGCTGGTTGTGTGCCTTCAAGTTTTTTCCAATTTAATAACAACTTTAAGATGGAGATTTGTTCAAAGGAAGGTTGCCATTGCCGCCTTCTAGGGCTCAGAGAATGGGTTTCCATGGATGAGCAGGGATTCAAACCCTGATCTCTTGAAGTCCTGGTCCAACACTCAGAACACAATACCATGCTAGCTGGAGGTTCATCAAGAAAATCCTTGTACACTTTCCTTGAGAACAGAAGCTATCATGTCCAGGGTTGTGTAGTAAAAACAAGAGTACTAAACAGGCATTAGTCAAAGAACCAGCGGTTAACAAATGTGGAAATAGGGTATTTGAATTTATACACTGTGCAACCAGGTTAAAGCCTTCACAGAGAAGAGACTGCTGATGGATCCTAAACAGCTTTATGACCCAGGTTTCCTCGTTGAACAACATTGGGTAGATTTTAAAGGGAGGGAAATAGCAATAGCAAGTACACTTCTATACCGCTTATCAGTGCACTTAAGCACTCCCTAAGCGGTTTACAAAGTGTAAGCTAATTGCCCCCAACAATCTGGGTACTCATTTTAGGACTTCAGAAGGATGCAAGCCTGAATCGAGCTTGAGCCCTTTTGCTGGTATTGAACTCACAACCTTATGGTTTTGAGAGTGGCTGCAGTAAAGGCATTTAACCACTGCACCACTAGGGCTCCTTTTGTTTTTTTAACCATCTTTACAGCACTTGCTGGTGCGATTGACAGCAGCGACATAAGGCAAAGCCCACACTATTTATACAAAGGCAACATGGATGCACAATGAACTGCTAGTGGCATTATCCTTGCCACACCTGGCAATGTGATAGGTTAGCTATGAAAGATACTACGAAGAGGACAAGATAGCCAGTGGACTTCAGCTCTCTCTACAGCTTATTGGTGCTTCCTGCTCTTTGCTAGACAGTGCTGATAAAAACAGTAGAAGTGATGGCCTCTGATCTGACAGCCCGAGGCCCAGTAAGGACGCAAGTACAACTTGCTTCAGCTTGTTCATAAGAGGCTGGGATGGCATCAGCTTGCTTACCCTGTGACATTTAATTAACCCTTCTGAACTGAGAAAGAAAGTGGAATAGGCAACATAGGTTCTGTAAAGTTCACTCTTGTCCTTTTAGAAACGGAGGAAAAGGAAATGGAACGGCAGCCCTGAAATCTGAAACCACAAGGCCAACGCCAACGTGAAAATTAAAATATTTATAAATAATAATAAATAAAACTTGATTTATATCCTGCCTCTCTGACCATGACAACTGGAGTGGCTTACAGTTAAAAGAATACATACAAAACCACATATCCCAATACATACAAAACCAGATATCCCAATAGTTCCCACCGCCACTTTAAACAATTAAACAGTTAAACAATTAGCTATTAAAAACATACATTAAAATAAATAAAAGCAAGTGAATGGGGCTCCAGCATAATCAAAGGGATGGTTCAGTTGGTGGCCCAGTTAGTTATTCAGGAAAGGCTTGCTGGAAGAGATCTGTCTTAGGAAGACAAACATAAGCTTAGAGTAAAATTGACACTGCTCTCCCAGTTTATTATTTTTTAAAAAAAAAACCACCACCTTGTCACCTTCTCACCTCAGGCTGCTCACCTAATTCCTTCCCTCCCAAGCTCTCTCTCTTGTTTTCCTAGTAAACATCCACATGCATACAATATATATTGTCTTCCTTTCCCATCAGAACACTCTCTGGCATCAGGTTCACCATGCCAGATGTTGTCATCCCCTCACTCAAATATAGGAACACTCAAGACCATATAGGTTTATGAGAAAGACAACTAAGGCCTGGAACAGATGGGCCTTTCGTGATACCCTTGTCACATGCTAGGGTTGCCCTGGGGTGGTGCGCCCACACACCCCAGCACGTGATGAGGGTGTAACAATGGTGGCGCCCTGTATACATGGGAACTGCCATTGTTATGTAAGCGCCACGCAGCATCCGCACACCGCTGCAGCATAAAAATACCCCACTTTTCGAGGGTTCTTTTTCTGCCAGCGAGAAGCCACACGTTTTGGCGACTGTGGTTTCCCTCCGGAGGAAAAACAGGTGCCAGCAGTTTTTCCATTTTTTTGGCGGTCTGTACTGCGCCAAAGACTAAGGATGTCAGTAGGGGGTGAGAGGGGTGCAGAGCATAGCAGGTGACACCTTAAGGGGACTGACACCACTGCTCCCCAAACATCTGCCTTTTGGCAGAAATGGACTGTGCAGTTCACCTGTGTCCCTTTTAAAACACTGAAGAGATAGTGGGGCGAGGCTCAGTGGGAAGAAAAAGGGGAGGGCACAACAGCTCCCCCTAGTGGCCACACCAATGTCATTTCCTGACAATAAACCCATCAAATAAAATAAATTAGACTTACTTTGAATTCTGTTCTTGTCACCTGGAGTATTAGCTACTCCCCATTTTGAGTCATAAACATGCTTTCTATTAAATCATCCAAATCATTTATACAACACCGGTTCCAGTATAAAACTCTGAGGTATCCCACTAGTCACTTCTCTACTGGATGGACAACAATCATTGATGACTGCTCTCTGGATTCTCTGGGATGACTGCTTTCTGGCCTGTCAACCAATTACAGATCCACCTAACTGTAACAGTCTACTCCACAGTTCACCAGCTTGCTTGGAAGAGTATCACAGAGGAATTTGTCAAAAGCCTTACTGAAATCAAGATTTATTACATCCATAGTACACTCCTGACTTACAAAGCTTGTAATTCTATTTTAAAAGAGAGAGAGAGAAAGAGAGAGAGAGAGAAGATTATTTGGCATGATTTGTTTTCAAGAAATCCATGTGGGATCTTAGTAATCATAGTGTTCCTTTCTTAGTACTCACAGACTGACTGTTTAATCATCTATTCTAGCACCTTTATTTATTTTGACCTCAAGATGACTGGCCAGTAGTTTCTTGGGTCCTCTTTGTGCCCCTTTTAAAGAGAAAAGGCAATACTTGCTCTCCTCCAATCTGCAGGGATGTCTCCTGTCCTCCAAGAATTCTCAAAGATATTTGGACAGCAGCTTTGAGAAATTCTTAATTTAATATCCTTAACTTAATTAAGAGCAGAATCCACAGATCTTGGAGTTTATCACACGGGAGAAATCCCATCCAAAAATGGGAGCTTAAATTGGAAAAAAAAAACCTCAAAAGCAGGTTGGTTTTCACACAACGTCATTGTTAAACTAATGTTAACCCGAACGGAAAGTGGAGGGAAAGTAGACAAAAGCCATTCCTTTTTTACTTTTGGAAAATCCTGAGAGTAAAAAGGACTGGCTTTTATTTACTTTCTGTTCAGGTTAACACAAGTCTAACAACAACATGTGTGAAAATCAACCCGCTTTTACCGGTTTTTCATACTTGTTAAATCCTGCTTTTGCACCAGATTTCCTCCGCATGATAAACTCTATAGCTATAGTAATCTGGAAAATCAGAAAATAGACTCAAGTCTACAAAAGCTCATGGTACCAACCTGTCTCTTTCTGTTAGTCTCAAAAGTGCTACAAGATCCTTTTGCATATTAATTAAGAGTAGATAGAATATCCTTATCAGCTACCACAGCATAGTGGTTTGAGTGTTGGGATACAACACTGGAGACCAGGATTTGAATCCCCACTCAGCTAAGGAAACCCACTTGATGACTTCGGACAACTCAAAGTCTCAGCCTCAGAAACCATGACAGGTATCCTTTAGGGTTGCCATAAATCATAATCTACATGAAGGCACACAACATGATGACAACAACAAAGAATATCCTTAATTTCTAGACAATCATGCTTCAAATCCCTCATCAAAGCTTCCGGTTCAATGCAGGAAAGTGAGAGGTATAGCTTTGAACAGTTTTTTGTTTTTGTTTTTTGTGGATTGCAGCTCCCAGTATCCCCTCACAGGCAGGCTGATTCTGGGTGTTGTAGTTCAAAAGGTGATATTTTCAAGCTGTCATGAGAGGTGGCAGCAGCACACATAGAGGAAGTCTGGTATGTATGACCTTATTCTCCCTCATTGGATACAGTTTAATAATGGCTTGAATGGGGCATTTATCTCTAATGAATCTGTCCCCACCTGCCCCATTTATCACTTGGTCTTGTTGCAGCTGAGTATCTGCCTAACAGTGCCATCTCCTGTTGGAATAAAATACACAAGCCACTGGGTTTCTCAGTTGTGTCTCAAGCTTGTACAGCCACTGTTTTCCTTCTCAATAGCACCTAAGTGCCCACAGAACACAAAATAGATTTTTTTTCACCAGCTTTTGCTCCATGTAGAAAATCAGCCTTTGGAGCCTTCCACAAAAGGTACTAAAGGTATTAATACAAACACAAGCTGTTAAACGACAAAGATAAAAGCAACTGCCTCAGCGTCTGGATGAAATCCAGCCTACTTGTCTCACAATGTTTGCAACGTCTTTAATTCCCCCCCCCCCTTTGGTATCCAATTTTCTACAGAAAGCAGAGGCTGAAGCCAAATGAGGGAAAGTGCTGCTTCTTAGGGGAGAAAAATGCTTTCTGCCAGCCTCAAGCCATAAACACTGTAGCCTACCATTTAGCATATTTGTAGGTCAAAAACAGATATTGTTGCAAACAGCTGTGTACTTATAATGATCTCCAAAGGAACAGTAAACCTCTAGAGTAGACCTTTAGGATTTCAAAGCAGGTTTGGGGGTTTGAGTGGGGCTTAGGAATCAGATACAAGCATATCAAGCATTGCTGCTATGGCATCAGACCTCTCTGGATGTAGTGAAGAGAAGGACAGGTTGCTTACCTGTAACGGTATTTCTTCGAGTGGTCATCTGCGAATACATACAAATGGGTTTCACTGCGCCTGCGCAGTGCTGCTCGGAACCTACTGGAATCACTGGGCAAAGTTTACTTTGCAACATATAGAAACTTTTTGGCGGTAACTCTGCCCACCCGTTATAAGGCCCCTGCCTTCCCGCTCTTTTCCCCAGTTCCGCAATTTTTCCGCCAAGCAGGCGATGGAAAGAGCCAATGAGAGCAGGACACTGAGGGGACGGACGGGTGGGATTTGTATGTATTCGCAGATGACCACTCGAAGAAATACCGTTACAGGTAAGCAACCTGTCCTTCTTCTTCGTGGTCTCTGCGAATCATACAAATGGGTTTAGACTGACAAGCTTAGGTATGCGGCGGAGGGAGTGTCCTGAAACCAAAGCTATGGTAAACCAAAGGTATATTTATTGCAATAATAAACACCTGGAACCATAAAAAGAGTCAGTCTTTTTGTTCATGCAAAAGGCAAACATAGGCCGGTTACAAACCGGCATTTCGGACGTCCGGAGGACGTCCCATTTTAAAAAAAGGGGCGTCTCTTTTAGACGCCCCTTGGCTTAATACGGACTCCGTCCGTACAAGATGGCACCGGCCCTTCTACATGGCCGGCGCCATCTTTGCGTATCGGACGCTGAGCGTCCGTACGCGTCGCGTCCTTTGTGACGTAGCGAGTGCGCCCCTGGCGCCTCGCTACGTCGCAAACGCGACTCGAAAAGAAGCTCCATTTTGGAGCTTCGTTTTCAGTCCGCAGGGGAGCCGCGCCGTGTGGAGGCTCCGACTCCCCCGCGGACTAGCCGGCGGCGGCGGCAGACCGCCGCAAAGCAGCGGTCTGTACCCCGCCATAGCTGGACCTGAGAAGGGAACAAGAGGTCATGCAAGACCGGTCCCATAGAATTTGTGCAAACCAACATTCAACAGAATGTAAACAGTGTCAACTGTACATAAGTGCTAAAACACAAACCATCAGTAGTGCAATCAGTGCAATCCTGAAACCAAAACAGCCCTCCCAAAAGCTGCGTCTCGGATGGCCTGGTGTCCAACCTATAATGTTTAATAAAGGTTAGAGGTTGGGACCAGACAGCAGCCTTGCAGATATCCTCCAAGGGAATCCCCGACAGGAAAGCAGAGGATGCCGACATTGCCCTTGTGGAGTGGGACCAAACCCTGCCAGGGAGAGGCTTGCCCAGCAGTTCATAGCAGAGGTGGATGGTACTAGCCACCCATTTGGAAAACCTCTGCGCAGACACAGGCAACCCTTTCTTCGGCTCCTAGTAGCATTGGAAAAGTCTCTCGGACCGACTGGAGGCAGCAGTCCTGTCCAAATAAAAAGCCAGTGCTCTCCTGGCATCAAGAGAGTGCAGGCGTTGCTCCGCATCCGAAGTCGGGCTGGATGCGAGAGTGGGCAACACAATGTCTTGGCACATGTGGAAAGAAGACACTACCTTCGGCAAGAAAGTAATGTCTGTACGGAGGTCCACCTTGTCCCTGTGGAACCTCAAGAATGGCTGGTCCCTCCGTAAGGCACAGAGTTCGCCCGCACGGCGGGCAGAGCTGATGGTCACAAGAAAAGCGGTTTTCCAAGTCAGTAGTCTCAAGTCCGCTGTGGCCATCGGTTCAAAGGGCTTGGATTGGAGGGCGGACAGTACCGCCTCCAAACTCCAAGCCGGTGTAGGTACCGACACAGGAGGATACAGGTTGGCACATCCCTTAAGGAACCCCTTCACCAAGGGGTCCTTGAAGAAGGAAACCCTCCCCCCGAACTGATATTTGGCACAAATGGCAGACAAGTAACACTTGATGGATGCAAGGGATAGCCCCTCATCCAAAAGTGCGATCAAAAACTCCAGCACCACTGGAGTGGACACCTGAGCAGGAGACAAGCCCATTCGGTCGAGGAAGAGGCCAAATCTCTTCCACTTCAGGGCATAGGACCGCTGGGTGGAAGGTTTCTTTGCAGCCAGGATCATCGTCCTCACTGCCTCCGGCAGGGCAGTCAGGGCTGTATCCTCCAGGCTACCAGCGGCAGGCTCTCGATGTCTGGGTGGAGAATCCGTCCGTCCTGGATCGACAGCAGGTCCGGGCGGGGATCGAGGCGGAGAAAGCATCTCCTGGGTAGGTGGAGAAGGGATGCAAGCCAAGGCTGTCTCGGCCACCACGGGGTGATCAGGATCACATGCGAGCGGTCCGTGGTCATCTTGGACACCACCCTGATGATGAGAGGGAATGGAGGGAAGGCGTAGAGGAGCTCTCCCGTCCAGAGGAAAGCGAATGCGTCTCCGAGGGATCCGTCCATCCGCTTCCTGGAGCAGAACTGGGGACAGTGGCTGTTCCACCTGGTCACGAAGAGGTCGATCCGGGGGGTTCCCCACCGATCGAAGAGGTCGCTGACCGTCTCGGGATGGAGCCTCCACTCGTGGCACACCGATGGAGATCTGCTGAGGCGGTCTGCCAACTCGTTGTCCTCCCCGGGAAGGTGAATCGCCTGGAGGAGGACGTGTCTCTGGATGCACCAGTCCCAGATGCGGAGCGTGAGGTTGAGCAGGGTCTTGGATCTGGTGCCTCCTTGTTTGTTGATGTAATACATCACGGTGGTGTTGTCCATCCTCAGGAGGACCACCTTTCCTGTGACGGCAAACTCGAATGCCCTCAATGAATTTTCCACTGCCAGCATCTCCAAGGCGTTGATGTGGAGGAGCTTGTCTTGTGAGGACCACCTGTCTTTGACGACCAAGTCGAGCAGGTGAGCGCCCCATCCCTCCAGGGATGCATCGGTTGTCAGAGTCAGTTGTGACTGGGGCTGATGAAAAGGCATCCCGGTGCAGATGTTGCGGCGGTCCAACCACCATCTCAGGGAAGCGGCTATCGGTCTCGGTACCGTGAGCCACCTGGACGGGGGGTCCTCTATCAGAGAGAAGACCGAGAGGAACCAGGACTGCAGAGGTCGAAGGCGAAGTCTTGCCCAAGGGGTGACGAACGTCGTCGATGCCATGTGGCCTAGGGCGACTTGGACATCTCTGGCCCTCACTCTCCTGTGGGAGGTGCAAGGCCTGAGCGACGCTGTCAAGGCCTGGAAACGGTCCAGAGGGAGAAAAGTGGAGCAACTTTCGGAGTCGAGGATGGCCCCGATGAACTTGACCTGCCTGGTCGGTGCGAAGTGGGACTTTTCCCTGTTGACGACCAGCCCGAGGGAGTTCAAGAGGTGCAAGGCGAACGAGACTGCCTCCTGCAGCTCGTGTTGAGATTCGGCTGCAAACAGCCAGTTGTCCAGGTAAGGGAAGACCATGAAGCCCTTTTGATGAAGATATGCCACCACCGGTGCCATGCACTTTGTGAAAACCCTTGGAGCCGTGGCCAAGCCGAAGGGAAGAACGTTGTATTGGTACGAGGTGGAGCCGACAGCGAAGGCGAGGAATCTCTGGTGGGACTCTCGAATCCCGATGTGGAAGTAGGCATCCTTCAGGTCGACGGTCGCAAACCACAGGCCCTGGCGAAGCAGAGGTAGAATGGAAGCCAAGGTTACCATCCGAAAGCGACGGTAGTAAAGGAATAAGTTCAATTGTCTCAAGTCCAGGATGGGCCTGATGCCCCCATCCGCCTTCGGTACCGTGAAGTAACTGGAGAAGAAGGCCCTAGAACATAGGTCGGGCGGTAAAAGGGAGATTGCCCCTTTTTCAAGTAAGGTGCGCACTTCGTCGAGAAGGGTGTCCGAGGGGGGAGTGGACATGAAGGCTCCAGTTGGAGGGAGCTCTTGGAACTCGAGGGCATATCCCCTACGGACGATGTTGAGAGCCCACGAGTCCGATGTTATTGAGGCCCAGGTGTTAGCAAAGGGCCTCAAAATGTCCAAAAAGAAGAGGGGTGCAGGAGGGACGAAGCGCGCTGCGTCCCTTCAGGTTCTCTTCTTCCCCTGGTCGGTGTCTTGCCGGCGGGACTTGCGGTACCGAGGCGGGAAGTTGCGACAGCCAGAGGAGGAGGAAGACTGCGAGGGGAAGCGGCGTCTCTGGGAGCCCTGTTGCTGGGACTGCCGATCCCGGGAGAAGGTCCCCTGTGACTGACCTTGCGGCTGCCACGGGCGTTGACGCTTCCGGAATGGAGAAGCAGGTGCAGAAGACATGCCATGCTTCTTTGCCGCCGCCTTCATTCTGAACTTCCTGTTAGGCGGTCGTCGGTTTCAGCATGGAAGAGCCCGGTCCCGTCGAGTGGCATGTCCTCGATGGCCGCCTTGACGGTAGGGTTGAGGTCCGAGGCCCTCAACCAGGTGTGTCGTCTGAGTGCCATGGATGCAGACATGGCCCTCCCTGCACAGTCAGCCATGTTTCTGGAAGTGGTGATGAGCCAACTTCCGATGGAGTGGGTCTCGTCCCTGACCTTGACCAACTGCCTTTAGACCTCATCCGGAATGTCCGGGATGAGGGGGGAGATCCGTTCCATGAGGGTCTGGATGTAGGCCCCCATGCAGGCGGTATAGTTGATGGCCTTCACCGCCAGGGCTGCTGCCGAGTAGGCCTTCTTGGCCAGGCCATCTACTTTCTTTGCCTCCCGATCGACAGGGGAGGTAGCCTGCTTTGGGACGAAGCTGTGTTGAGCTCCCTCCACAATCGCCGAGTTCGGCCTGGGGTGGTCGGCCAACCAGGTGCAGCTCGCCGGAGCGACTCTGTAGAGAGACTCCACCTTGCGGGACGAGGCAGACAGGGTGGCCGGGGAGTCCCAAGACCTTTGGACTATGGTCTGCAGCGACGGAAGCAGGGGAAGGCAGGGTGGTGTAGGCACCCGTCCATGCACCCGACGTTCCACCGGATCCTGAGCGTCGTCGTCTGGGAAGGCGAGCTCGATGTCGAGAGCCCTGGCCATCTTCACGACGTGCTCACTGAAGGAACGGACGTCGTCTGATGGGGAAGAAGGCTCAGGATTGTGCATCCTTTGAGGAGAAGCCGACACCGAGAGGACATCTTCTTCGGACGGCACCTCGGACGGAGGCAAGGGCTCATCATCGGAGTCCAAGTCAGAGGAGAGGGCATCTACCACTCTGACTTGGGATCTCGGTTGGACCGGGATGGGATCAGTCGAGGAGCATGAGCGCTGGCGAGGTGGGGATGGAGGCCTCTCGAACACGGAGACAGTCGGAACCGACCTGGCAGACGTGCCCTCCTGCGAGTCAGCTGGACTGGGGTTCAGTCTGGTGAACTCTTTGAGTGCCACCTCCTTCGTGACCGACAAGAAGTACCGGCCCGACTGGGTGTCGAGGAACAGGTCCGGTGCCTCCTGTCTACGGGGCAGGTCCCCGACGTCCTCGTCCTCGGAGTGGGGAAGCGACAGTTCTCCAGGAGGAAGGGCGGGAGCGGTGTCCTCTGTCTCGTGGACAAAGTCCATAGTGGGCTGAGGCGGTGGCGTGTCCGGTACCGGGGTCAGCTGTACTTCAGGCGCAGGCTCTGGATCAAGGGGAGCTGCCGGAGTGGAAGCGCGAGCCTTCTTAGAGGGAGAGCGGCTCTTGTCCTTCGCCTTAGGCAAGTCGGTCCCGGCTTACTCCTTTGGCGGCTTCGACTTCTTAGGGACAGGGTCACGACCCGCCTTGTCGTGGTGCCTCTTTCTCCCTGGTCTCGGGGTCTCCTCCAGCAGAAAGAATGGATTTTCTGGGAGGTCCAGGAGGACAGCAGCCGCTCCAGATGAGGAGGGTCTTGGGGACCTTGCCTTGTCAGAGGACGGGGCATGGGTCGCTCCCAAAAGCAAAGCCGGCTCCCTCGGCTTGGAGGCGTGGTGAGATGCCTTGGATGCCCTGGAGGATGAAGGCGAGGCAAGTTGGACCTCCGCCCCGGTTCCCTTCCTCACGTGCGAGCCGTCCAGTCTCTTTGCAGATTTGGACGCCGGCTCGGTACCCTCAGTCCCCGAAGATTTATGGGGGCACTTGGAGGGTTCGTCGGTGGCACTGGGCGGTTTTGAGCCACGGGCCACATCGGAGGTGGTGGGAGGGACTGTCCCAGCCGGGACACACACCACGCTGGAAACGGTGGCCCTGGCGGATGTCACGCTGGACACACTGGCCCTGGAAGATGAAGCTGGGGGCACGGAAGGCGGGACGGATGACGAGCGAGGACCTCCCTCTTGTACCTTGCCCAGGGCGATTGCCGAAGTGAGCCGGGACTCACGGTTTTTCCGGGCCTGAGAAGAGAGGGACCTGCAGAGCGGGCAGGCCTTGGTGTCATGGTCCTTGCCGAGGCAAAGCAGACAGGAAGAATGCGGGTCCTGGACGGGAGCCTTGCCCCCACAGATGTCACACTTTTTGAAAGGTGCAGGCATCCTGAGAGGACGACACAGCCGAAAGGAGAATCCGAAACGAGGTCAACAGTCCGAAGTTCGAAGTTACCAGGGGCGGGAGACAAAGAATGGTCAAGAGTACAGTCCGAGGTCAAAAACGAAAGTGATTCCAAGCAAGCGAAGCAAGCGAAAGTTCCCTGAAGCAGCAAGCGCGGCGGAAAAAAGGAACTGGGGAAAAGAGCGGGAAGGCAGGGGCCTTATAACGGGTGGGCGGAGTTACCGCCAAAAAGTTTCTATATGTTGCAAAGTAAACTTTGCCCAGTGATTCCAGTAGGTTCCGAGCAGCACTGCGCAGGCGCAGTGAAACCCATTTTTATGATTCGCAGAGACCACGAAGAAGAAAGATTATTTATTTAAATAAAAGAAGTTCATGAAAGAAAACTGTCCCCAAATCAATATTCACTTAACCTGCTATTCAGTAATGGATGTTGCCCTCGTTCTGCATGCCTTGGTTCAGTCCATCTCGACCTGTTCAAAACTCTTACCAACCCCAGCAGTGTCACTCCATGCATCTGAGGAAGTAACCCAGGGCCAGTCTACAAGCTGAAAAATCTCCTGTTAGAATGCAAGTAGAATGTGATCCAGCCATATGTGATGCAGACGTATTCGTCCCTTTTGAAGAAAGGGAGTGAAAAAGTCCTCAAACTCCAAAGAAAAAAGTGCTGCACTTTTTACTGCATTGTCCTGAAAGATGCTCATTATGAATATCTCTTTAATTGGGTTAACAGTGGAATTTCTATTAGAAGATCGAAACCCATATACAGTGGTACCTCGGGATACGAAATACCCAGGTTACGAAATTTTCGGGATACGAAAAAATCCCATAGGGAATCATTGTTCCGGGTTACGAATGTTTTTTCGGGTTACGAAAAAACTTTTGGTGCTTTTTTTCGGCTTTTTCGCACGGAATCGCGGCTTTTCCCCATTAGCGCCTATGGCAATTCGGCTTACGAAGGCTTTTCGGGTTACGAAAGCAGCCGCGGAACAAATTAATTTCGTAACCCGAGGCACCACTGTATAACCAGGCTAACGGCCAATTTTCTAGTGGAGGCAACAAGACTATGGCTCTATTCAAACAACAACCCGGAAGTTCTGTAAATTTTATTGTAAATTTTATTGTAATTTATTGTAAACGCGTGTTATTTTCTATGCCTAATAAAGGTTGACTGACTGACTGCTCATTATCAAATGTGTGCACATCCTCTTTGAATGTTTCTGCTAACAGATTGTGTTGGATTTAGAAACAAACAAAAAAAATTACCATGGATGATCTACATAAATTCAAACTAGATAATGAAAAAATCAAAATAGTTAAAAATTTCTCATATCTTGGATCAAACATTGATCAGAACAGAGACTCAAGTCAAAAAATCAGAAGACAATTGGGAATGGGAAGGTCAACTGTGAAAGAACTGGACAAGATCCTAAAGAGCAATGATATACGACTGAGCACTAAAGTTAGAATCATCCAAACCATTGCAATCCCCATCACAATATACGGTTGTGAGAGCTGGACAGTGAAGATTACAGATAAGAAGAAAATCAATTAATTTTAGATGTGGTTCTGGAGAAGAGGTCTGAGAATACCGTGGACAGCCAAAAAGACAAACAAATGGGTTCTTGAACAGATCAAGCCTGAACTCTGCCTGGAAGCCAAGATAATCAAATTGAGGCTGTTGTTCTTTGGCCCCAACATCAGAAGGCATGAATCACTGGAAAAGACAATATTGTTAGGAAAGACAGAAGGTAGTAGAAAGAGAGGAAGAATGCATTCCAGATGGTCAGATGTTATTAGGGAAACCATAGGCCTGAATCTACAAGCCCTAGTCAGAGCAGTGGAAGATAGGGGTCTTGGAGATGTCTCATAAACGGGGTCACTTTTCTAAAAGATCTCTTTGGCTTTAGGTACATATAGGGTAAACTGCTTGGCATTTTACAGCATGTTTTTCCAGACTGGAAAAAGCCATTTGAATCTAGGATTCAATTTCCACTCCCCTCCCCCAAAGGGAAAGTGCATTTAAATAGTTGAAGGTCCCTTGGAGGAAATATGCAAATCGACACCCCCCCTCCTTCTTTCCCCCCTTATTAACTCTTTCATCCATTGCACAAGACACTGACCTCAGTTCTTTCAAATTTCAAAGAGGGGGCAGAAAAAAAGAGATGTATTAAACTCTTGTTTTCAGAAAACTTTGCAGCATACAATCACTAAAGGGATCCAAACAGTAGGTGATTGGAGAAAAGTGTAGTGCCCACCTGTAGGGAGGGGAGGGAGAGATACACGACAGCAGAACTGCCTTTGTTCGCATCCTTTGATTGACAGCAAAATAATAATAATGGTGCTGTGTGTGGGTGACAGAAATTGTATACATGCAAACAGACAGGAATGAGCTCAGAAGTGTAGACAATAGGAGTTGGTTCAAAGGTGAAAAAATCCACAACAATTCACATAAAATGCACACATATAGACCGCCCCAAAGTCTGCTGAAGTTTATGCTACAACTTTTGCACAGTTAGTCTCAAAGGTGGTACAAGATCCCTTTACAACCCCAGACATACATGTATGCCCCAGGATGGAAGTTATCATCTAATGTGGTTGAAGCTACAAAGTTAGAGAAATCCACCTCCCTCCTTCTAGACAGACTGCCTTTGCAAAACGTCCAGAAATGCTCATGAGTGAAAAAGCTTGCTAAAAAGAACCAGTTGCCTCGGAGGAGTGTCACCAATAAATACAACACACAATAGCTTGGAAGGAAAGGCCACAACTTTATTAACCCCAAACAGCAGAGAATAGGGTTGGCACCAAAGGTCTGGATCTGTCATTAATCAACCCCTGGTTGATCGATGTACCAAATTGCTCGGTAACAACCAAGCTTCGGGATGACATAGGGGCAACCTGTTAAATGCCCTACTGCACCAGGTAACCAGTAGATCAGGTGCTCTCTTTTATGCCCCTAGTCACTGGGAGATGCTGAATCAATGTCACCCCTGCAATGGTGACACCACATGCCCCCAGTGCTCCCGGGTCCCTGAAGGACTCCCGATCCAGTGCTATGCAGCCCTGGAAACCACAACCACCAGATCCAAGACCTATGCTACTGCCCCAAAAGTTGTGGCAGCGCAACCCCCAAAACAGAGGGAGGGAGGGAGGACAGAGCTGGGCAAGAATGGCGCAGAGCACCAGCGCCACATGGCCCTTAAATAGGGCCGAGATCCAATCCTGAGCTGAGGAGGAAGCACCTCCCTCCTCAGCTCCCAACCAATTGGCTGAGTCGCCCAGTGCATCATAGCCAATCAGGAGGCACCTCTGCTCCCCAAGGGACACTGGGAGATGTAGTTTCAGCATCAGGGGAGCGAAAGCACCACCTCTTCCCTTCCAAGCAGCCAATAGGCTGCCGAGCCAAACCCCACAAGGCATGCTGGGGCTCTACCAGGCAGCAGAGGCCCCAAACCTGGCTCCCTCTCCTGTGGCAACAGAGCCAGCCCAATAAGTCGGGCAGCTCCATTTTCTGTTATGTAGCACCCCTGCTTTACCCATTCCATTGTTTCCCTATTGTTTCCAATCTCTGTTCAAAGCACTGGTTTCAACATTCTTAAAAAGCCTATAAGTTTGGCATCTGAATATACATATGTATGTATGTATACTCCTCCTGGAGGAAGCCCCTTTTATATCCCACCTTCATCTGATGTGTAGTTGGTGGGCATGAGAGACATGATCTTCTCTGCAGTGATGCCCATATTATGGCACATTTTACTTCATCAGAGTTGGGTAGCCCCTCTATATCTGTTTTTCAGGGGTTTTTTAATTGTTTCTTTAGGCACCTTTTCGAGGACTTACTTTCCAGTGCTCTCTTTTTGTCTTATGTTGTAGTTGTGTGTCTTCAAGTCATTTGCAACTCATGGCAACCCTAAGGTGAACCTATAAAGAGGTTTTCTTGGCAAGATTTGTTCAGAGGGTGTTTGCCTTTGCCTTCTTCTGAGGCTGAGAGTGTGTGACGTGCCCAAGATCGCCCAGTGGGATTCCATTGCTGAGCAGGGATTCAAACTTTGGTTTCCCAATGCCCAATGCCCAATACCCAAACCACTGCACCTTGCTGGCTCTGTGTTTTGTCTTGTATTTATCTTTCTTAATGCTAATTGCTATGCATTAATCCAAGCTTGAAAATATCACCTTGCAGGAGGGGGGGGATTCTGGGAACTGTACTCTAAAAATATAACATTGGCAGTCCAAACATAAGTGTTGCTGAGTGCTTTAGCTTTTATTTCTCAGACTGTATCATTCTCTACAGTTTCAAATTGTTTTTAACATCCAATTAGCTATCCTTACGAACTCCATTGAGAAACCAAAAGGTGAACTACACACATTTAAATTAAGAAGTAAAACATTGCAAAGGGTGACTGATTAGCTCTCATATATAATGGGAAGTGTAAGCATCTTTAACAGCAACGTGTCCATTTTAGTGAAACAGGAAAGAGTTATCGTTTTCAATAAATATACTGTAAGTTGACCATTCCCACTGGCAAGTAGGCACTGCAGTTATACAACAGAAAAGCAGTTTGCTCTGTGACCTGCTAATGACTACATGGCAGTTCTTGAACTGACCTGGCCCTGAGGAACTGGGAACAAGAGAATTGTGAGTAACACAGGTTGACAAGGAATGCTAATGGAAACTGAAGGGGACTGCCACATTTCTAACAAGACCAAGCCTCAGAGCATAAGATGTGTAGGTATGGGGCAGAAACAGTATAGTTGTCTGATTAGAGATGGCAATGAAATGGGCCAATCTGAGGTTTGGATTTATTTATCCATATTTAGAGCCAGTTGGATCTGGGAACAGGCTGCTGGAGCGAGAGGATTTACAACTTTGGACATCAATTAGCCAAAGAGCATCATCTTGAAATGCATAGATCTGACTGTGACTTCAATAGACCATCAAGAACATAATTTCTTCTTGCAGTTTAATGGTGACATCCAAAGTACTTCTGTCTGCCAAGCATGTATTACAGGCTCAGGAGCACCATTCAGAGATAGGTCCTGACAGTCCTCTTAGTCCAGCACACTAATAACAAACTCATTCTTCAAATGTGAATATTTGTGTAGTGAAAACAGCAGCAACTGCCCACAAAAGGGAAATACTGGCTAGGTGTGGAGAAGACCAAAGTTTGCAGCTTTTAAACTTAAAAAAGGGGAGAACACCCCTAAAAAACCTAGTAAAAGCTAGTATGGTCAGTATATAATGCTTGGATATTCATTGTAGTAATAATTCTGAACCAAGAAGTTTCAGGTGGGGTGAAAGGATAAGGTAGAAATCCTGACAGCTACAAAGGTGATCTTCCTAAGCGATCATTTACCTCTATGGATATTGCTGGAGTGCAGCTTCCATAATTCCTCACCAGTGGCTATGGTGGCTAGAGCTGCTGAGAGTTGCAGTTCAACAAGAACTGGAGAGCAGCATGATTCCCACACCTGGTTTTATAGTCAAAAATGCAGCCGTAGGTACATTTCCTGTGGGTATCAGACAGTAAGAATGTTGTCATCTTTTCCTCTCTTTTAAAATACTTTTCACCTTTGGAGATGAGCCTGAGCAAAAGAATGGTGTTGCTTCCTGTGAATTCCCTCAGATGGTTTGAAAGTCTGCACTGTACTCCCTGTGTTTTGGTGCCAATAGGGGATCTGGGCCAAGAGCTTCTTCATTTCTGTCAGCTCTCACAGCCACAAGGCATAGTTAGCTTTCTGCCCTGGCTGCAATTTGTTCTCTCTATACAGTTTTGGTATTTTTGCTGCAAATGCAGGCATTCAACAGACAATGTAGAACTGCTCATTTTCTTATTGCCACACTATAGTTAGAGAGATGCTAGGAGTCTGTCTGTCTGGCTGCAGAGAATCTGATCAAAGGGATGGAAAAGGAGGAGGAGGAGGAAGAATGTGGCCTACTCTATTCTCCATTTACCAGAATAGAAAAAAGGATTAACAAGTAACTTGGGTCCTGGAACATGTTTGGGGATAGAGTATTAGTTACCAAAGATTCCACAACTGCAAAGGAATGGATTTGGCTTTAACAAAAATAAAATGTTAATATATGATGTAAAGGATCCCACATCAGCCTTTTCTCCCTATTACTGTATTGCATTAACTTCTAGGAAGTTGCCACTTGCTTTGACCTTTCCTTTCACAAAGTAGGAATGTACAGCACACTCTGTTTTACACACATACACACATTTTATACAGAGAGAGAGAGAGAGAGAGACCCCAGGAGTTAGACTAAAAGTCCGTTTTTCAATATTCATTGCCAGTTAGAGATCTTGTAGCACCTTTGAGACTAACTGAAATAAATTGGCAGCATGAGCTTTTGTAAAGTCTACTTCCTCTGACCAAATGCATCTGAGGAAGTAGACTTTAGTTTATGAAAGCTCATGTTACCAACTTCTTTCTTTCGGTTAGTCTCAAAGTTGCTACAAGATCTCTCTACAATTGATTCTACGGACTAACATGGCTGTATCTTTGAGCACTGCCATATAGTTTACCTTGGAGAAAACTAGAATTTAGAGACATAGGTCCAAAATAAACTGTATAAATAATCCAGTTTGAGACAACTTTAACTGCCCTGGCTCAGTGCTAGGAAATCCTGGGAATTGTACTTTATTGTGGCACTAGAACTCTGTTGCAGTGAAGGCTAAATGTCTCAGAATTCCCTAGCACTGAGCCAGGGCAGTTAAAGTTGTCTCAAACTGGATTATTTCTGCAGTGTGTTTTGGACTATAGCTGTGCTAGTTTGGAATATCAGAATGCAGAGGGTTCTGGTAGCAGATTGTTCAGATTAACTGAACAAAAGAAGTTGTAGCATAAGCTTACGTAGACTTAGGTGCGGTACGCACCGCCAGGGAGTGGTGTCCTGGCGGCAATAGTAGGGCTCGGAAGTGTGCACCAACCACACACTTCCAAGCCCTATGATATGTGGGGGGCACCATTATTGAGCGGCACCACCCACACAGGGAGGGGGGCATGTAGATGACATGTGGGCATCTGAGCACCCACATACCTCTTAAAGGAAGTGTCATCATAGGGCTGCGTCACTGCCCTTATGACGCCGCAAAAAAGAAGCTGCTCTAGGCAGCTTCTTTTTTGCTGTGCAGAATTGTCTCATGGTTTGGTTGCTGCGGCAATGCTGCACAGCAAAGAGGGGCCGTTTTGCTACCAGTGTGTACCAGGCCTTAGTTTATTTATCTGAGAAAGTAAACTAACTCTACAAAAACTTATGCTATAACTTATTTCACTCGGTTAATCTCAAATTAATCAGAGGGAGTGATCAGGCAGACCCAGCTACATCAGGGACTGCCTGAAGGAAGAGGCCCCTCCCTCCTCAACTGTCATCTTGGCCTCAGAGGGAGCGATCAGGCAAACCCAGCAACATCAGGGACTGCCTGAAGGAAGAGGCCCCTCCCTCCTCAACTGTCGTCTTGGCCTCAGCGGGCGATGCGATCAGGCAAACCCAGCAACATCAGGGACTGCCTGAAGGAAGAGGCCCCTCCCTCCTCAACTGTCATCTCAGCCTCAGAGGGAGCGATCAGGCAGACCCAGCTACATCATGGACTGCCTGAAGGAAGAGGCCCCTCCCTCCTCAACTGTCATCTCGGCCTCAGAGGGAGCGATTAGGCAGACTCAGCTACATCAGGGACTGCCTCAAGGAAGAGGCCCCTTCTTTTTTTAACTGTCATCTCGGCCTCAGAGGGATCGATCAGGCAGACCCAGCTACATCAGGGACTGTCTGAAGGAAGAGGCCCCTCCTTCTTTTAACTGTCATCTCGGCCTCAGAGGGAGCGATCAGGCAGACCCAGCAACATCAGGGACTGCCTGAAGGAAGAGGCCTCTCCTGTTTTTAACTGTCATCTCGGCCTCAGAGGGAGCGATCAGGCAGACCCAGCAACATCAGGGACTGCCTTTAGGAAGAGGCCCCTCCCTCCTTAACTGTCATCTTGGCCTCAGAGGGAGCGATCAGGCAGACCCAGCAACATCAGGGACTGCCTGAAGGAAGAGGCCTCTCCGTTTTGTTTAATTGTCCAAGCTCGGCCTCCTCAGAGGAGCGATCAGGCAGACCCAGCAACATCAGGGACTGCCTGAAGGAAGAGGCCCCTCCTTCTTTTAACTGTCATCTTGGCCTCAGAGGGAACGATCAGGCAGACCCAGCAACATCAGGGACTGCCTTTAGGAAGAGGCCCCTCCCTCCTTAACTGTCATCTTGGCCTCAGAGGGAGCGATCAGGCAGACCCAGCAACATCAGGGACAGCCTGAAGGATGAGGCCCCTCCCTCCTTTAACTGTCACTGTGTATTTTGTATTGTATTCTATTGCAATTTTTACTGTACACCACTATGATCATTGCGGAATAGCAGTCTATAAATAAAACGTATTATTATTGTTGTTATTATTATTATTATTATTATTATTATTATTATTATTATTATTATGTGCTACAAGATCCCTTTGCTGAGTGAAAACTAGTCATCTTCAAACCATTTGAGAGGAAAACCACCTGCATTCCAGGATGTATTCATGAATTGCACTTTAGAATTATTCCTAAATTTCAGGGCCCATGCAAGTTTTAAACTGGGTTTAGAAGCCTCCTGACCATCTGAGGCAAGGCAGTCCAATGCAAATCACATTTTACTTATGACGCTTTTAAAGAAAATGAAAGCCCCAATAGAAATAGAAATTAAAAGTCGAAGAGGGTCAAGAATTTCTCTGGAATGCTGGTGCAGAGGGTACTCAAAACTTCAATAATAGTAAATCCTGCAACCACTCCCTTTTGGCAGGGGTGGTCCCAGTTAATCCTCTATCGCCTCACTTTTTCAGCTGCTTTTAAAAATGTCCCAGTTTCTCTCCCCTTCTTCCACTTTCTCCATTGCTGCAAAGTGAGTGTAAAGTGCAAAGGTAGGCTTCCCTCAATTAACTCAGCAGGCAAGGAGAGTAAAGAGGATCAGAGCCACATCCTTCCCATTAAGCTCAAGCAAAAAGAAACTGTGGCCAGCCTTACCTAGGCTTACCTCTCCATTAATAGGTTTGACCCCAAGCTCTGACCCCAGTTGCTTGGCCACACATGATCTGGTTTCCAACTGAAATGTTGGAGGGCCTGTAATAGAAGTGCAGTTAGAAAGTACACAAGAAATCAAGAAAGGTACTACAAGTCCAAGATGTCACAAGCAAACTTAAGTCATGTCAAAGAAGACTTCTTTCCAGAAAGTCTTGTTAGAGACTTCAGAAAATCAACTCTTGCCCAGTCAGGGACAAAAAGGAACAGACTCTTCCTTCAAAGAAATTAGAAAAAAACTAGGCAGCATGAGAGTAAGGGATGCACAATGCCAACAAGATTTTTGTGGAGCCCAGCACTAATACTATTTAGAGAAATGATAAACATTTAAACATATAAGCAGCGCTAGGGAGGGAGTTGAATGATGAGAGATTTAAAGGAGTACTTTTGGTTGATAAGGAGATTGGAAAGAGCTGAAGCTAATTGCTTATTTTTTCACTGCAGATGATGTAAGGCAGATACCAACATCTTAACAGAGGAAAGTAACTTGGGAACTGAGAAAAACGGTGGCAATGCAGGAGTTCAGAGCTTACTTATAAACTGAAAATAAACAAAATCATTTGGTCCTAATGGTATTCTCCCAAGGATTCTTAAGGAATCCAAATATGATATCTTCTAAGACAAAAAAGGTATCCTCTGATAGAATTTAATTCCCAAAAAATAAGAGTGGGGATGCAGGGGAGGTCCAAAAAATTAGCAGCCACATAGGTGATGACTGTTCTGAGTAAAATTGTGAAAATACTTTTTAAAACAGAAGTATTAAGCCATGCTTTGCTATAAAAAAAATAAATCAAGATGGTTTCTACAAACACCTACCATTAACATTTTAGAGTTATTTTGCAAGTGTTAAGAAGGATGTGGATAGAGCTAATTTAGTAGACCAAGGCAGGGAAAGGCAACAAATGGTGGAGTGCTGTGGTCACATTTAGCGACACCAAAGAACTCCAGAATGTATTCTTCTAGCTGAAGGAAAGGAGCATTAAAATTGCAAATATGGTTCCATATAAAGGAGTGATACATACTGGAGCAGAAAGATGCACTCAGGGCTGTGATGGATGATGGGCCAGTAATAACTGGAAGACATTGCCAAACACAAGTAGGATGTTGCTGTTGCACCCCTTCTTACTTGTGCATTTGCAAGCACCATCAGATTGGTCACTGTGGGAGCAGAATGCCAGATGAGGCAGACCTTTGATCTGATCCAGCAGAAAGGAATTCCCTTTACTACAGCATAATGCACACTTCTGGCTCTTGTATTTATGTGTTTCAGATTATTCAGTTGCCTATGAATGCCCATGCCATAATACATTTACTACTCAACATGTCATGAACTTGGATTTACTACAGGAAATTTGGGTTTCCTACATCAGGCTACTATATTTGAATACAAACTTGACCAACCTTGCAGATAGGTTTCTGCAGCTCTTTTCCCAGTACTCATTCATGCTTCATGAGGCAGAGTAGGCTGCTGACAGAACATAGGTCTTCCCCAGCCTCTGATATGGTTCCCTGTATTTTTAGTATTTTCTATCCATACCTCCTTCATATTTCTTGGTGCTGCTGCTTATTTTGTAGCAGATCATCTTCGGTGTTTAATCATGCACCCTGTTAAAAATTATTATATCTGTGTTGTTGTTACGTGCCTTCAAGTTGACTCCAATGTACGGTGACCCTAGGGTTATCTGGGCAAACATTTATTCATAGGATTGCCACTGACATCCTCTATCAGCTGAGAGTGTGACCTGTTCAGTTCACCCAGTGGGTTTCCATGATGGAGGGTGGTTTGAACCCTGGTGCCCCAGAATCCTAGTCCAGCACTCAAGACACTGCAACACACTGACTCAAACCCTTACAAGATACATCACATAGTTTGGTCAGCGGGAGGGAGTGAAGCTAAGCCTCCTGGGAGAGTATCTGATGCTCCATTCCATTAAAGCAGTTGGCATGAGGTGCCTTGTGGAAAGGCACTGTTGGGTGTCTTTGGAACATACGAAGCTGCTTTACTGAGTCGCACCACTCATCCTTCTTGTCTAGTATTGTTGGCACTGATTTGCAGTAGCTTTCTGTGGCTTCAAACAGGCACTTCTAACTTCATATGTATTAAACCTACAATCCTTTGCATTCAAAGCAAGTGCTCCACCACTGAGCTATGGTACTTTACCTATTGCTTTGGACAGAAAAAACAAAGTATTTTATATTATGAGACCTCTCTAATGGGGCAAAAAACAAACAAAGCTCAAGCTCTGTGGGCCTTCAAGTGGTTTCCAGCTTATGGAACACTATTATGGGGTTTTCTTGGCAAGATTTGTTGAGGTGGTTTGCCACTGCTTTCCCTTGAGGATGAGAGTGTGACATGTCCAAGGTCACCCAGTGGATTTCATGAGCAAGTGGGGAATCAAACCCTGGTCTCCAGAGTTGCAGTCCAACAAACTACTATGCCACATTGGGTCTCTTTCTCCTATCCTCCTTTCTCATCATATAGGCTTATAACATCAGCTACAACTAAATGTAGGCAGAAAAGGAAGGGAGACTGTGCCTTTCAAAGTTCTTTCATCCATACAGTGATGTGTACGTTGGTCCAGACAGTTTCCTGTCCTCCACTGCACACGTAGAAAGAGTAACAGATAGATAGTTGACAGTTTACCCAGTATTGTAGCAACCAAGAAGAAAACCATGGCCCAGGGCTGGAAAACCTGTGGCATTCCAGATTTTATTGGACTTCATGCCCCATCACCCTGCATCATGAACTGTCTAGAGCTGGTGGGAATTGCAGACCAACATCATCTGTAAGGGTGACATTCCCTCCTCCCTTGCACAAAGTTTTAAGAAATGAAGCAACTTTTACACCACATCCTAATGAAATCTGCTGGGAAATGGCTCTCATTTCCTACTTAACCTGTCTATCCTTTTGCAGCAGGAAATCTTTGCCCCAACCACAGTGTATTTACAACCCTAGAAAAGTTACTTTCTTGGACTACAATTCCCAGAATCTTCCAGCCTACATGGTCAGTTTAGATGCTGGCATCCAAAAAGGTTAACTTTTTCAAGTTTCAACAGGAATACTTCATCAGGTGTTAAGAGATACTAGTCCATGAAGATGAACCTCTTGTTTTGCATTGCTCCTCCAGTTCCTCTGCCTCTTGGATCCTCATAATCATGACAGCTACTGAGAGGACTCACTTACTAGGACTACTTTTCTCAAGAGAGACTGGCAACCTGAAGTAGAGGAGCTCCAACATCTTTCAGATAGGATTGTTCCACAGTAAACTCTAGAAGCCTGGTATGATTTCAGTCTCTCATTTTGTTACTTTTTTTTAAAAAAAGTGTATAAAAATTCTCAGTTGTCTCATGATTTGAATTAGGCAGATTCTTATTTCCAAATAAAAGCCACAAGGATGGAAAATAGATTTATTATAACCACATTGGAAAATGTCATGAACTTGGTCTACATGCAAGTTAATGTTCCCTCCATTGACCCATCTACAGAAATTAAATTTGTCCAATATTTATCTTGAAAGCCACTGATGTTAGAAAACTCATGTTTTTAGGATTCATTACCAATTAAACCAATGTTGTGAAAAACCTAATTAACTATATAGACAAGTGTATCCCCAATATCAGTCGTCCGTCCATTCTCAGTGAGATGGACCCGTTTTTCTGCTAGGTCAATGTGGAAAACAGCTTGATCTAAAATGGGAGACTTTTCTGCATCTTCTTTTCCAAGTATGGGAACACGACGAGGGCCCAGGAGGGGGTCATCAAATCTCATTAGTTTCACTCTGGAAAGATCTGGAGGGAAAAGTCGACACTTGTAAGACATTTTTTTACTCAAGTATACTTAACACAGTAAGGCTGATGCAAGATACTTAGGAAAGTTGGATGGCTGAACAACACTAGCTAATGCTGACTGTATAGATTGCTTCAGCAGTCGCTTGAATGGTATTTATAAGTCGGTATTTAGGCCAGTTGCTTCAAAGCCTACAGAAGCCCTTAATAACTAAGATGTAATTAAAAGGTAAGATGGGGTCAAGGATATACAGCATGAATGTACTCAACAATGTGATATGCCACAGACGGAGGAGTGAACAAGGGAAGGGTGTAATGTATGAAGACCTCCAGTTCTGGAAATTTATTTATTTGTCTCGTAACTGCCACATTGTGGTATTTAAGTGCTGCTCCCAAAATAAGATGGAACTTGACCTAAACATTTCCCTGCCTCCAGCTGCACTGACAGCTTTGCCCATCTAAATTAGGTGTGAACAACTATTGGAGGCTAGTGGACTACACTGGCCTCCCAGGAAAGTTTAGAGGGCCATATTCACTTTACCCTGTCCCATAATTTTTTTTTATTGAATAAAAAATAATCAAATTTATTGTTCTCAAATGCCCTTTGGGGGGACATTTTTGCCATGCTTTTGCCAACATTTAGATGGACTTAAGGGTCCTTTTAATATGATAGTGATACTTACTACATAAATGTTGCTACTTTAACATGCCATGGTTTACAGAAACTTGAAACACAAAAATCCCCAGTGCAACAAGTCTCCTCCATATGAAGTAGTATTCATTTATTCACTAATTCATTCATTCAATTTGTAACCTGCCTTTCTCCCAGCACAGGATCCAAGGTAGCTTGGAGCATTAGAATTACATATTGTTTCCTAACAATTGTGTGCCCTGTGCATTGATTCTGACACAACAGGAGAAAGGAGTCCAAAAAAATAAATAGTTGGAGGTATTTCTTTCTTCAGCCTCAACTAAGCTTTCCTTCTAATAAATTCTTGCCTGCTAATAAGCAAAGTGAATGCTAGAATGCTAGTTAGTGTGTGGTATTCTGTTCTAAACGGTGACAATCAAGCTCCTTGAGCAACAGATTCTTCTGTATTTAAAAGTGGGATTTTACAAGTTTTTAAAATATTTCTGCACACTGTCCTTGTGTATCACTGCCAGTAGTGACAGTTCCAGGCAACATGTCATGCAATTCTCTTATTAACCCAATGGTAAATTAAAAATATCCGATTCCATGTGGATTTGTTTTTAATGATGCTTCAGGCTCTTTAAGTTTTGTACTACAGGCCAGAAAGCTTGCAACATTCAGGGTTTTTTAAAACTAAAAAGTAACTATTTTAGTTATTCTTGAAAAACAGGCAAATGAAGAGTTGTTGTTGCTGTTACTGTTGCTGTGTGCCTTCAAATTGTTTCTGATTTGTGGTGAGCCCAAGGTGAACCTGTCACAGGATTTGTTTTGTGGGAGTGGGTGAGCTGGCCTTTGCCTTCCTGTGAGATTGAGAGAGTGTGACTTGCCCAAGGCCATCAAGTGGGTTTCCATGGCTAAGCAGGGAATGGAACCAGAGTTCTAGTCCAATGTTCAGACCACTATGCTACGCTGGCTCAAGTGAAGAGCTACTTTTTTTAGAAATTCCAAATGTAACAGTAATAAGCCACTTTTTAAAACAAGTTACATTTTAAAAATAATGTTTTACATTCAGTTTGAATTAAAAGATGGAAAGCCTGATGGGGAGGGAAGCTAATCCATATCCAAACACATTACAAACCACAGGACCTCTCAAAATGAAACTGAAGATGGCTGGAAATCCATTTACAGGGGTGTAATGTTTTTAGAGGGATGGAGACATATTTTGAGGCTCTTCGGGTGGGTTTTCTTGGGACTTCAAAATTGGTCTGGGTCCACCTGTTTTAACTGATATTTCTATGGATCAATTAACGGGGGAAATACAACCAAAACAAACAAAGATATTTGGATAGCAATCTGAAAACTACTACCTAGTCATATTTTAAACAGTTTATTCATGATTACTAAACCTAAATACTAGAGAAGCCCAGATAACCGGAACATTTTGTCAGGACACTGAATGAGGCTGGCAAGGCAGGAAATTAAAACTGAGGAGAGAGGGGTTGGAGGCAACGATTTTAACATTTTAGAGTTTTAAGAATCCTGCCTGACACGGCTGGCATAAGAGACAGACCCATGAATCGTGGATTGTGTCTTCAACCTCACAGAGAATAGCAGTATCATGCATAATGAGGTGCTCCCTCTCACCACTTAGCAAGGTATATGATATAAAATAAACTACATAACCTTCAGAATGCCTCCTCTTCATTACTGAAATCTTACAGTATGTTCTGAGGAAGGGGAACCTTTGACACTCCAGATATGTTGGCATATAACTTCCATAATCACTGTTAGTGCTGGCTGGGGCTTCTGGAAGCTGAAATTCAAAAGTATCTGGAGAGCTGATGTGCACATGCTGGTATCTCTGTACCAAGTTTGGAAATTTCAGTTAGTTCAAAATATGACAGCCAGATTGGTTACTGGGACACCCAGGAGTTATCACATTACACCAATATTAAAATCACTCCACTGGCTGCCAGTTACGTTTCTGGGCAAGGTACAAAGTTTTGGTTATTACTTTTAAAGCCCTACATTGTTTGGGTCCAGGTTACCTACGGGATTGCCTTTTTCCACATAGTCTGTTCTGCCCCATACACTCAGGTCCTATGGTGGACATTTCTTCCAATAAGCCAAGACTAGGTTGACAACTGTCATCCAGAGGACGTTTGCTTCAGATGCCCCTAGACTGTGACTGTGACAGCCACTGTTGGACTGCAACTCGAGACCAGGGTTAGATTCCCAGCTCGGCCATGAAGCCCACTGGGTGACCTTGGGCAAGTCATGTGCTCTTAGTCTCAGGGCTAAACCCCCTCTGAATAAATTTTGGCAAGAAAACCCCATGATAGGATCACCATAAGTCGGAAATGACTTGAAGGAACACAACACACACACACACACCCTCTAGACTGTTCTAGTTCTTTTAAAGTGATATTATGTGTTTGAACTGATTTATGTGTTTTTAACTGATATTATACTTTGACAGATGTTATATGCGTTGTCTGGCCATATATTGTTGTTCCCTACCTTGATTTATGGGGAGAGGTGGGATTATTATTATTAGTAGTAGTAGTAGTAGTATGATTTCACACCCTTTTCACCACATGCAGCTTCTTCAGGGTTTTTTTTTTTTTTTTTTTTTTTGGATAACTGAAGTGTCTCATTCTCGTGCTATACAATGTCCCAGATGTATGGCAAACATGCAGATTAATATTATTCATTCCAGAAAAAATAAAGTACTGCAGCTAAAGGGATGCAGCCACTTTTAAGGAGATCTGGGAGGAGGTACCTCAAAACATATGGTGATTATTTCCCTTGAGGACTAAGGCACTAATTCACAATAAATTCCTCTCCATCTCTTCTCCAGCCAACCCGCTCTCTCTCATTTCTCTCTCTTGTTCTTTGCTTACCTTACTAATATTTAACATATAAAGGGGGAAAGGAGAAGCAGTAAGGCTCATGTAGCTTCCATGCTCTTGCAATGAAAAGGGAGGCTGCAGGAAGTTTTACACTGTCCTTTACATAAAACTAGAAAGGTTTTCAATAACAAAATAACAGTTTTTGCAGTTTTGCCTTATATACAACTGAGTTTTTTAAAGCTCCGTTCAAACAAATGTCTAGCAAGAAGTGAAAAGCAGAACTTTCGTAATGAGCCAGCTATTTTAACCTGTTTTAAGTTGCTGCTCTCCCACCACTAGCTTTTATCAGACAATCTTTTCAAGTGCCTGCCTAACAGTGACATCTTCTGGAAACAACAGTGTAAAAGAATTACTGATTTACTCTCAATTGCTTTTCATTCACTTCAAACAATCAGGTTGTGGATCTCTAGTAATTGCCTGCCTGAATCCGAAGTGTGTTTTATACTCTATTTTTGCTTTGCAAGACAAGTTATATATTTCCTTTCCTCAGCTCTTTTGTGAAAACACAGCTTTACACTGTAATATAAAAATTGTCTCTTTCCCTAAGATCAAAACACACAAGCTGTTAAAAGTGATGAGAAAAATATATTATCTTTCCCCACTTGGAAAGTTTGGACCAGGACATAATTTCCTCACTTGGCTCACAACTGCTGGAATCAGCAGAGCTACCAAGCAAACGGGAAATTACTTCTGCATTTTAAAGGGAATTCTGTCAACTCTGTTTAGCCCAGCAACCTACTATTCAGGCTTGATGCCTTCCCTACTTTAACCAGAAAAACAAAACAACAGCTGAATGAGGCCATTAGCAACTGACTAATAGTGGGAAACTCAGGATGCTCTAATTTGGAGATTTACTAAAAATCAGAAACAGAAGCTAAGATAGCTGTCTTCTTAGAGAGCAATTCACTCCTGTTTAGTGATCTGTTTTGCTAGGAGATCATATAAGTGTGTCGAGGGACCACAGGTAGTGCTTACCAATACCTCTTTTTCATTTCTACAGCTGGTAGCAGTAGTACTTAAGTTTTGCCCCGAGATTCCAGCTACTGCGCTATACAATACACTTGGGTTAACCCTGAGTTGCTCACATTCTACTATGCACATGTGTTATGTGCCTTCAATTTCTGTCATTTCTGACATGGTGACCCTAAGCCAAGCCTATCATGGGGTTTTCATGGCAAGATTTGTTCAAAAAAGATGTGCCATTACCTTCTCCTGAGGCTGACAGCATGATAAGAGCTGAGAATTGAACCCTCGTCTCCAGAGTCACAATCCACCACTCAAACCATGCTGGATCTCTTCCACCATGCACACAGCACTGCAGACTGAGACCAGCTCCTGCTCAGGTCTTGCAGACTTAGGGCCAAGGCATCCTTGATTGAGTCTATCCATCTGGAATAAGGTCTTCCTCTTTTCCTACAGCCTTCTAACATACCAAGCTTTATTATCTTTCTAGGGAGTCAAATAGCAAAAGGTTCCTGTACCTAGGATCAAACATTGATCAGAATGGGGACTGCAGTCAAGAAATCAGAAAACTAAGAATGGGAAGGGCAGATATGAAGGAACTAAACAAGATCCTAAAGAGCAATGATAAAAAAATGAACTCTAAAGTTAGAATCATCCAAGTCATTGTATTCTCCATCACCATGTATAGATGCGAAAAGCTGGACAGTGAAGAAAGCAGAGAAGAACAGTATCAATTCAGTTGAGATGTGGTGCTGGAGAAGAGTGCTGAGATACCATGGATGACCAAAAGGACAAACAAATGGGTCCAGATCAAGCCTGAAATCTCCTTGGAAGCCAAGATAATCAAATTGATGCTGTCGTCCTTTGGCCACATCATGAGAAGGCATGACTCATTAGAAAATACAATAATGCTGGGAAAGGTAGAGGAAAATGGAAAGAGGAGATGATTGAACACCAGATAGCAATAGCAATAGCAAGTACATTTCTATGGAGCCCTGGTGGCGCAGTGGTTAAATGCCTGTACTGCAGCCATTCACTCAAGACCACAAGGTTGCGAGTTCAAGACCAGCAAAAGGGCCCAAGCTTGACTCAGGCTTGCATCCTTCCGAGGTCGCTAAAATGAGTACCCAGACTGTTGGGGGCAAATTAGCTTACTTGCTAATTAGCTTACTTGCTGTTCACCGCTATGATCTTTGGAATAGCGGTATATAAATAAAACAAATTATTATTATTATTATTATTCCGCTTATCAGTGTGCTTAAGCACTCCATAAGCAGTCTACAATGTGTAAGCTAATTGCCCCCAACAAGCTGGGTACTCATTTTAGCAATCTTGAAAGGATGCCAGGCTGAGTCAACCCTGAGCCCCTGACTGGTACTGAACTCAAAACTTTGTGGTTTGTGAGTGAGTGGATGCAGTACAGGCATTTAATCACTGTGCCACCAGGGCTCTATGGGCATGGATTTGCAGGAACTAAGCAGAGCAGTGGAAGATAGGGAGTCTTGGAGATGTGTCAGCCATAGGGTCACCATGAGTTGGGATTGACTCGAAGCCAGTTAACAACATGTCCAAGTATACAAGTCTCAGTTTAGTAACCTTGGCTTTTAGAGAGAGTTGAAGCTTGATTTGCTCTTGGACCCATTTGTTTGTCTTTTTAACAGTGCCAGGATCAGGAGAAGTCTTCTCCATCACCACATTTCGAATGAGTTGATTTGCTTTGTATCAGCTTTCTTCATAGAAATGGAACTACAATAGCACAGACAATCCTAATTTAGTATTCTTTGGTATATCTTTATATCTTAGGATTCTGTCTAGTTCCCAAATTGAAATTCTCTTCCCCCTCCCCCACACACACATATAAACACAGAGAGAGAGAGAGAGAGAGAGAGAGAGAGAAATATGAGCAGGGGGTAAATATTTTAATTTAACATTTGGATCAGCAGAAATGGTCTAATATTCTGTGAGCAGATTCTTAGACACTGCAATGAACCTTTTCAATCTACATTTTGAACACAAAATCCACTCAATCTAAATGTAAGAATTAGGGAAAAATTATGGTGCAAAAAAACAATGGTGACAGAGCAATTCCCAAACTCTAGAAACCATTGAGATTCTTGTCTTAACACAGGCTTGGTAATATCTGCCCCTTTAAAGGCACAAAGTAGTTCTTACTACAATCTAAAATTACAAATTGAATTACAGCCTTTATTTATGGGAGGTAATCTGTTAAAGCTGACTTAACTTCCATATTGCAAGCCAGAAAAAGGTACTTTTCACAGCAGCTGAGGATATCAAATCAGGCTCTTGAGAAGGAAGTGTATCTCCTTTAATGCCTTTCTGCTGCAAGTCATTACTGCCTGGGAGCCCTAAGTGCTTGCAGAGAGACAGAGATAATACTTACTACTGCTAGCAGAATGAAGGCTGAAATTTAAGACTTGAAAAATAATGCAGTTCATGCATTAGAAAAGGTGTGGGTGGTGTGGGAGTGTAAGGCTCCTGGGAACTTGTAATGTATCAATGCATCTTTCACAGTTAAGTCACAGGATGAACCTTGATACAAGCTGGGAGGAACTAGCAGCAGCAGTGAGTCTTAGATGGGCTGTGTGTCAGAAATTAACCCCGTTGAATTCAGATTCCCTAAGGCAAACACAGTGCTGTTTGAGGTCCAGGGTTAGCTGATAGCTAGCTTGGCCCTGGATCTGGTTCCAACTCTGTCCTCCACAGATTCAGGAGTACTGCTGTATCAGTGCTCTAGACTGGTGGTACTCAACCTCTTGCCTTAAATTACCAGAATGCCTGAACATTGGCAATGCAAACATCTAGAAGACTAAAGAATTAAACCACAGCTCTGGGACATAATGGTGAGCATAGTGCCGGACAACCCTGCTTGCCCTATCATGAAACCTCTCTGGCTGCAAGACTAATATCCTGAGGTCAGTTTTGAATTAGAGGTAATTCTAATTTATAAATTAGTGTGAAATCAAGTCTCAACATTCACTAAAAGCCCAAACTTGGACATGTTATGTGATGACATGACTCACTGGAAAAATAATAAAGCTCAGTAAAGTAGAAAATAAAGTTAGAATAGAGGAAGACCATGTTACAAGTGGACAAATTCAATCAAAGAAGCCATGGCTATTCTAACTTGGGAAGTTCTTAGTAGGGCAATTGTTGACCAGGGCTCTTGGGCGTGTCTCAATCATAGGACTGCTGTTAATCAAAGCCAGCTTGATGCAATTAACAACAAAAACAAGATTCTAGTCGTAGGACAGTGTTAAGGTCAGGTCATGCCCCCAATGATGTCACTGGGATTAGACTGTGCTCAGAAAGAATACTATTCCTTTACCAATATATTCATAAATAATTAGTTGATGTCATTCTGAATCAACAGTTACCAGTAGTACCTGAAGAATATCACTTTATTTATTTATTTAAACAAAACAAAACTATAACTACATTCATAAATGAATAAGCAAATAAATAATAACTATTACTATCAGGTATCAGCTCAGTTGTCTTTCTGAGAAGTGAGTCCTCACTTTTGCTCCAGATTTTTAATAGCCCCTAAAGTCTAAAAAGGTGGAAATGTAAGCAGTGGCATCACCAATGACATTGCATCTGTGAATCTCAATTTAGAGTCATCCTGGTATTTAAGCTTTTTCCCAGCAGACTGGTAAAGCTAGTCTTACTTAAGCTCTTAAAATTATGTTTGCCACCTACTGTTTGTATTTCTTAAGTGCATATTGCCAAACATGTCAACCTCTTAGGGTACTACTAAGGCCTCAAGATATAAGCCAACATCCAGTGAGGCTGCCTGTTCCCTAGATCTCTCTCTTATGTGTGAGACCAGGCAACCCTTCCCCTACAAGGCATGTGAAATAGTCCTGGGAACTCTAAAATAGGTTGGCCTGTTACTTTTCCAACATGTATGTAAAAGTGTGGCTTCTATTAAAACAAGTGCTGTAAGTATACAATTAGGCTCTGCTGTAAGAAGAAACTTACAAGAAGTATTACCCCATGCAGGAGACACTATAATGGAAATGTATTTGAATAGCTTCTGATGAACCTTAGGTGGACACAGATTGTAAAATGTGTTGGGCAGCAGAAATGTAACAGACAAAAGATGTGCTTTCCTCTGCCTCCTTCTATAAATTATGGCGGGTTACAGACTGTCATTGAAAAAGGGGCGTCTCTTCCAGACGGCCACTGCCATATTGACGTAACGGACACTATGCGTCCGCACGTCGCGCCCTGGAAGTGACGCCGCGAGTGCGTGACTAGCGCTTCGCGGAGTCTCTTCTGGGGCCCAGGAAGGCTGCTGCGGCTCCCGGATGCTGAAAGCGGAGGCAGAGCCAGACCGCCACAATCCGGTGGTCTGTAACGTGCCCCCGAATCATTACAAGGAGACACTAAGTAAGCAATAACATGAAAATTTGACTATCAATACTAGCTAGACAAGCCATCTTGTAGAAATGCTAACCTCTAGACGACTGAAGTATTTTACCTTTGATTCCTCTGTCCATTTTCATCAAGCGCCTGATTATTGCATCTTTACCATCTCCTTGCCTGACTTCAATTTTTGTAGAGAAGTGGCCATTTGCTGGTTGAGGATTTACAAGACAGACAGACACACCAGGCTGTAAGGAAATAAAAAGGCAAAAGAAATTCAGCAAAATGTAAAAGAGTAACCAATATGACTGAACAAACAGAGAACTCACGTAGCTGTGTCTAAAGCTGGTTCAACAGCGGAATCCTGTGTCTCATTCTCCTACTTCAATTCTGGGAGCCTGTGTTTAGGTGGAAAAGGAAGGAAAGGCAGGAGGGAGGGGAAAGGAAAGAAGCTCTGTGTTGTGCATAAGCCTCAAACTGGATTCAGACCATGGCCATATGCCACGGATATCAAAGGCCCGGTCCAGATGGACAGGATAGGACGCCATTGTTACGTGCTGGACGCATAGCATCCGCATGTCGTGGCGCCATTATGACGTAGAGAGTGCACCATTGACGCACTGCAACATAATGGTGTCACAAAAACCACCCGCTTTTCATGGGTTCTATTTGGTCCGCGGGGAAGTCTCACAGTCTGGAGTCTGCGGTTTCCCCACAGACCAAAACTAGGCGCCAGGAGACCATCCTTTTTAGACAGTCTGTCCCGTGCCAAAGGTAGCAATTTGACTTGATTCCATTTGTACCAAGTGACACAGAGATGATGCTTATGCATTTAAACCATAATAAATGCATTCACTATTGAGTATATGTGTCTAATTTTTATTTTAAAATAACACTTTTTCTCTAAGAATGACATTCAAGGTGGCCTTCATATTTCACCTCTATTCATGTTGTGAGGAAGGTTAGAACAAACTGGTATGTGAAAACTTGTGGCCCTCCAGACGATGTTGGGCTGCAACTCCCACCAGCTCTCGCTAGCATAGTCACTGGTGAGGAATTAAATGAGTGTGATCCAACATCTGTAAAACCACAAATCAGAAGTTTCATCCCTTAGCTGCTAATAGAGAGTGTTTATTCTTCAATGTTAGTTTAATTATTATTATTATTATTAACCTTTATTGATAAAGTGCTGTAAATTTACACAGCGCTGTACATACAAACTTTTAGTTAGACAGTTCCCTGCCCTCAGGCTTACAATCTAAAAAGATATGACACAAAAGGAGAAGGAATGGTGGTGGGGAAGGGGATGAGGTCCAGGAGTTCTTCTCTACCTCCGAGGCCTGGAGGGAGGACTTGGCTTCTTAATGGATGGTCTAATCTCTCTCGGAGGCCTCTCTCCCCTCAAGATGGTGGCCGGAAGGAGGGCTTTTCTTCTTAGTAGGTGAGGCCTGTTGTTGCTGGCCTGCCTCTCTCCCCTTCAAGATGGTGGTCGGAAGGAGGGCTCTTTGTCTTTCAGGCGAGGCCTGTTGTTGCTGGCCTGCCTCTCTCCGCTTCAAGATGGTGGTCGGAAGGACGGCTTTTCTTCTTAGTAGCCAAGGCCTGTTGTTGCTGGCCTGCCTCTCTCCCCCTCAAATGTTTGTTTTGTCAATGTTTTTTTACTGTGGTGTTGTTAGTTTTGTATTCAATGTTTGTAAATTTTAAACTCAATAAAAAAAAATTAAAAAATAGAGAATGGTGAGCCCTGCATAAAGCTGTGCAAACTGTGTAAAAATTATAAAACCTTCACAATGCACAGATTCCTGCACAGAAAAGCCATGCAATTTTTATTCCATGTGTCTTCTGTGCAAAAAACAATATCTAGGAATCAGGGGCTCAAAAGTACATTAATTTCATCCTAATGAAGTCCTGAAAAGCAAAGAATCTCACCCTTTTCCTTTACAGGCTATCTCAACTGTTGAGACTGCCTTTTTCCCATCAGAAATGTGAATATTAATGAGTATTCTTTGTATCTCTAGCACATTCTGTTCTAAATGGCTGCAAATAGAAAAAGTTGAAGCGGCATTTTGAGAACCTGCTGCAAAAGGGGCAACATTTAATGCTTCTAACCATAGACTGCAGCAGGCTTAGCCTCCCAATCCCAGTAATACTCCTAAAATACTTTCTCTTGTTAAATGAACACCTTTCATGTTCTCATTCAGGGTATAATGAAGCAATGCACTTGGGGACCAAGTTTCAGTGAAGACAAAACAAGAAAAACAATGTTGAGAGGAAACATGTAAACTTACTTCTACTCTGAACGTGCAGAAAGGTTTTCCAGGACAACAGTCTTCTTTAATTTTTTCATCTCCTTCTGAAGCAAACTTCAATTCTATGTGTTCTAGCTATGGAGAAAAAGAGAAGAAATCTTCCCATAATGTTTGTAGTTCAGAATGAGTACCAGGACAGTTGGACAGAGGTATATCCAATCCATCTGTTTGGAGTAAATCTGTGACCATCCTTATTTTAGCATAGATTAAAGATACCACAGTGTGAAAGTGCTCAGGACAAGCCAAAATCCTTTTCATGTAACTCAAATATGTTTTAAGCCCTAGCCTGTAGATCTAACTTACAGCCAGACACTCTCCCGTTTCTTGTAAATGAAGTCTCTGAGCTAGAGTGCATTCCCTCCCCAAGACAAGGCCCACGGATGATGGATTCCTGAAGATTATATAATACAGATACAAACAAAGAAAATGAAAGGACACAGTTGTGATCTGTGCTAATAGTTATAAGAACAATATAAGCAGGTAACTTAAAAGGAAGGGTTTCTACTGGCATCCATTCCCAGCTGTTGGCCTTGAACTACCAAGCTAAAGCTAACCTATCTACCTAACCCTACTGAATACATATTAACCTTTGCTATGCCATTGGATAGTTGTTAATATTTTGCCATGATGCTAACAAGGACTCTAAAATCCATCTGCCGGGTAGCAAAAGTCAAACTCACCACTAAGGATAAGCTAATAATAAAAAGCACAGACCATCTGGTCGATGATACTGACTAGTCCAGTCCTGAATACTTCCAACATTCAGAGTCTCACAAAAGATTGGACCATCTGGCTCAGATATTGAAGGAGATGGCCAAGACATCTTTTTATTTCCTTTTACCAGAGTGGGGGGGGGAATGTTTACACAGCAATAAGGTTTTTGGATTTAAACCAGGTTTGGGGGTTTAAATCAAGATTTTTGCATTAATGTTTTAATGAAAAAAACTGAATCATGCTTATCATGTTAATACCACTAAGCATTATTTTATGTGTTAGAAAGCTTGATCAACCATATTTTAATGCTTTCTCACATTAATACTCGAAAGTTATTAATTTTTGATATGATTTAGATCTATCAATAAACACCCATTTTTAACTGCTGCTTATTCCTACTGAACCTGAATATATATAGACTATGCCTAATAAAACAAACTACTTTCACAGATCAATGAAAATAAGTCAATGTCAAGCATTTGACATATTATTTATATGAGTCTAGGAGTACCCCAGTATAGGACTAAATCAGAAAACTGAGTAGCAAAAACCAGTTCAAATGCTATGACCACTGGCTTAAATAATTGTTCTTTAAAAATGCTCTTTTAAAGGAAGTTGTTTGGTTGCATTAGTATTAACGGAAGGATTTGTTTCTGAGTGGCATTTCTTGCACTATAAACTAAAGTGATTAATAAAAAGTGGCTGACACTGCATGCTGATCTAACAATAATCAACTGCAAATAAACTGTTAAAAGTTAAAATGTTTAAATTTAAACAGTTATTGTTGTTCCAGTAAGATGGTTGGAAAATAGCAATAATAGCCAGACTTTTAAAAATATAAATAATAAAATAATATAAAATATTTTTAAAAACTTTAAAAATATGAACAGGAATTGTTTTGTGTGTGTGTGTGTGTTTTTAAAAGACATTTGGTTTAAACCAACCTGGGTTAAACCAGAAACCCTGCCACTCCCCATGCATAAACACTATTTGAAGGTAATCTTTGGACCGTACCAGTTAAATTTTTAAATATTTGTAAGGAAAAACCTAAACCAAGAAAAAATGCAAAGACTGAGGCAGCACTCTTTCAACATGCTTAATTTTTAATGAGATACTCACATCCAGAGAATTTGTCAAGTAGACTATGTTCTCCCTGAGGACAGTCCGCTCATCAAACTCAAGTTCCAAATCAAGAACACGTGGCCCTTTCTTTTCCAGATTTTCCTGTCATGCCAAAAGGAGGGAAATCATGTATTTTAAATTGGGTCATCACTGTAAAACCAAATAGCATAGCTGAGCACACCTGATGCAGAAAAGTTTTGAAAGACTTCACTGAGGATAGCAAATACAGTGGTACCCCGGGTTAAGAAATTAATTCGTTCCGCGGCGCCCTTCGTAACCCGAAATCTTTCGCAACCCGAAAAAGCCATAGGCGCTAGCGCTGGAAGCCGCGATTTCGTGCGAAAAAGCGCCGAAAAGCACCAAAAATTTTTTTCGTAAGCCGAAAAAAAAACCCGTAACCCGGAACAGTTTTTTCCTATGGAATTTTTTCGTATCCCGGAAATTTCGTAACGCGGTGCTTTCGTATCCCGGGGTACCACTGTAGGTCCCAGGTCCTTAGCAGAGCCAAACAGGAAAGACAATAAGCTTTAAACATCTGAACAGCTGTATTTCTTTAATCTCAGAGAGCTTGTTTAAAAAAAGATATAGAAGGATACTTTTATTCCTCCTTTACACCTAATGGCCACTAGGACTTAGCTTGAGGGCCATGCCACATGACGGTACATTTATCCATGGTACGTTCTATTGTCTTTGAAGACTGAGTGTATGACTAGAAGTTACTTGTGTAAAAAGATCATTAGGGGAAAAAACCATGCAATTTTTCAGCTGAGTGAGTATATAAGGACGCTCTCCCACTAATGTCCTGACTTTGGTTTGAGTGTCAGTCTTGGATTCCTGGACAACAGGGTTCAAATCCTAACCCAGCCATGGAAACCCACATGGGCACATGACTCTATCTCAGTCCCACAGGAAGGGAATAGCAAAAGCCCTCTAAACAAACCATGCCAAGAAAATCTGATAGTTTATATTAGGGCCCGTAAATTAGAAATGACTTGAAGGCATGCAGCAGCAGCAACAACAACAAAAACACTGTGGGCCACTGACAAACAGTACACCCATAAAACCTGTCTAGGGAGAAAGACATATGTATAGACCAAGAAATTGTCCTAAGAATGCTTTTCTGTAAGACATGGAATGGACAAAATCTAAAGACCCAAAGAAATCCAAAGAGGACACACACAATATTGTGGCCAATATTCAACTTATTTGGGAAAAGGTCCCTTTCAAGTTGTCTATTCCAGTTTCCAGAGGCTTGATAACAACACTGTAAAACAAATAGTGACATGAAGGATCTCTCCAGTCAATCAATATGGTTTTTCTTAAAGTGACCGACATGAGGATTTTCTGACCAGGCCAAGCAGGAGGGGGAACAGATACTGATATAGGTGCGTTACAGATCGCCCAAGAAGGGCGCTCTGGCGCCGCCTCCATTTCCGCCATCAGGAAGCCTCAGCTTCCAAATGGGGAGGCTTCCCGGCGGCGGAAAAAGAAGCCGCAAAAAGCGGCTTCTTTTCATGCCACGCTTGCGATGCATGAGTGCACAAATGGTGCACTCGTGACATCACAAGGCAAGGGTGACGTGCGGACGCTAAGCGTCTAGCACGTAAAAATGGCGGTGCCCGTGTGTATAGGTTGCCGCCATTTTTACACCCTTGTCACATGCTAGGGGTGAGGCCGGTATGGATGCTAGGTCATCGGCCAACCCTTAGCACATGACGAGGGCGGCGCAAAGGCCTGTCTAGAACGGGCCATAGATTCCCAAACTGAAATGGCACACTGCTCTTTTATTAACCTGTTTATTGTTTCATCTTATCATCCAAGTCTCTGCCAAAAATGGTGCTTCAGGCACTTAACCATAGAAAAACACAACTGAAGAACAAAGTCTTGTTTAAGATATGAGCTTAAAAAGCAATCAGTCCAATACACGTTAATGAAACACACATCCAGTGCCCAAGCAGTTAAAGCCTGTTCAGCAGCAGCTGAAACTGCAGTCCTAAGGTGTTGCTGAATTAAATCTGTTTGTGGCACCTCCAGTTGCAAAGCTTATCTTTCCTAGTCTGAATAGGTTGTTTCCTATTTAATTTTTATGTATCAAGAAACTCACTCAGACCCAAGAGCAGAAACCACATGCTTTATGTGTTCCCTCTATCATAATGCAATACATTTTAGAAACTGGGCCATTTACTTAACTTTCTCTGACCCAACAGGATTAAGGACTACGAACAGTTTGATGAATTAAAATTGCTAGGCAATGTGTTCTGCAGCTCTGGGTACTGGCCCAAGAAATTAGTTCTGAACACTCCTCTGGATTGTTATGCTACTGCTTCCTTCTACCATTTCTCAGTGCATATACAGTGACTGCCTGATGGGCTGTTTGTGCCTACGCAAGAGGATGGGGAATAACACAGTGTGCCCAAGGCAAATGAAACGGAAAGTTTTACATGTGCTCAGTTTAAAGCAGGGATGGGCAACTGCCATGGGTTGGAGGAGGGGTTCATTTGCTCTCCATTGAAGCTTGAGAAGGTTGCATGCCTGATTTTTTAAAAAAAATTATTCCAAAGAACTCTGCCCTGAATAGTCCACCACACCCCTAGAGGCATAGGATGCAATTTCGCCATCCCTTGGGGAGCCTCGTGCCAGTTTTTTAGTCCAGTTCAGGCCTTTTTTAAACAGGACATCAACAAGAAGTTTCAAAAAGGCCTCTTGTGCCTTCAAGTTATTTATGATTTATGGCACCCCTAAAGTGAACCTATCACTGGGTTTTCTTGGAAAGAGGGCTTGCCTTGCCTTTGCCTACCTCTGAGGATGAAAGTGAGTGACTTGCCCAAGTTCATCCAGTGGGTTTCCATGACCTAGCAGGCATTTGAACCATGGCCTCCAGAATCATTGTTCAATGCTCAAACCATTACACAATGCTGCCACTCTCTCCTGTGCTTAAAATGGTCTGGAGGACACTAAAATGTAGCAAAATTTCCCCTCCCCAATTTTTGGCATAAAAACAAATTATGACTGGGACCACATATGGATGATGAACCACACTTTTCCCACCCTGATCTAGAAAGGTAATCCAAAATAGGGGGTCTGAAAATTGCTGGAGTCCAGTTCCTAACACATCAAGTGAGCAGAATGTTATATCAGCTATCACCAGAATATTGTTGTGGTCTGAGCATTGGACAATGACTCTGGAGAACAGGATTCAAGTCCCTGCTCGGCCATGGAGGAGGATAATTTTAGGCACGTCATACTCTCTCAGCCTCAGAGGAAGGCAAAGGGAAACCCTCTCTGAACAAGTCTTGCCAAGAAAACCCCATGATAGGGATCATCATAAATTGGAAATGACTTGAAGGCACACAACAACAAATCACCAGTGTGTTTGGCAGGATATGTGAGTGGTGGAGGTAGTCAGCCCACAATTTAGATGAACTGTAACAGTATTTCAAAATTCAGTATCTTTGGCTTAAGGAAAGCAAATAGTGATGTTAAGATTAAGTAACAGCTGTCTTACTCTTCTGTGTTTCTGCTTAGGTTTTATGCTTCAGCAGAAAAGGACAGTTCTCAGTGCTGAACCAGGGAAAGATGGCATGTCTGAGATGTATATAGCCTGACAGGACTAACTGCTCCCTAAGCAAAACAAAATAATGAATGATGCTCTTTCCTATCTACTCTTTTCAGAAGTTCACAGCACAGTCCTCTCTAAGCAGGGATGAGCGACTCTGACATGCCCCCCGCCTGATGTTTGTGTGTGTGTTTTTCCTGAAAATCTAACAGTCACTGGAAATTGATTTCCAGGTTTCTTTTCTTTCTGACTTTAGAAGAGGATCAGAACTCCAGAATCTCCTCATTTGACCAAAAAACTATATAACTTTTCTTCCCTGGCAGTGGCAATTGGAGGTGGCTCAAGAGCTGCAAAAATGTGTAGCCCACCTTACTTTACAGAAACATTTGATTAATCCCAGTTTTACATATTTTGCACTTCTTAACTATAACTAGCCTTGACCCTTTATCCCAGCGACTGTGAAAAGGTCTTGTTTCTGATTCCATCTGCCATTGCTTTGGCCTCTGACTGCTGGGCTTAATCCCTTCCCCACTGCCATCCCCTTTTCCTTGTGTTTCTCATCTTTTTCCAGTTTTAAGCCTGAGGACATGGAATTGTCAATTTAACAATTGCAAGCTGCTCTGGGAGGCTTTTTGGCTGAAAATGGGGGCATAAATGCTTTAAATAAATTAATTAAATAAAAATAACCTAACATTCAAGTTAACCTATCTTGTGAAGCATCTTCTCACTGGGTCTACAATCTACTTCCATGACCCAGTGACACTCACATTATGCAAATGTTACTATAGAAAAGCAGTTCTGAATATATTAACTATAATCTTCCAACATTCCTAATATACTCTAGCTAATTCATACTGCAGCAATATTTTGTCACTCAGCTTTTGAAAAGTAAAACCAAAGAAAGGCAGAAGTAACACAATCATTTCTTCCAGTTATAAAACATCTTGTTCCATCAATGTAATCTCTCTCTCTCTCAGGACAGAAATGGCTTCAGTGTTCTAATTTCAAGTTATAGACAAGAACAAGAATCTCTATGCTATAACAATAAGGGTAGGGAGATCATTCACACTGATAACAGTGAAGTGAGTTTTTCAGTCCAAGTAACCAGGTTAAATAAAACGAGATCACATCAATGTAATTTCCTATCTTGATTTGACTTTCTGAGGGGCCTTGCTTAGAATCTGCATGACTGATTGAAAGGTTGGAAATATTACAGTTGGCCAACCACATTTGCAGCTTTGACTTTTGCAGATTTGATTATTTGTGGTTTTGATTAATATGTTCTCTCTAGGAATCCAGTGCAACTCTGCCAGAAGTTGAATATAATATGCTGTGATGGAGAATCTAGAAGTTCCTAGAAAAAACACTTTGCTAGGCATTTTTAGGGCCTCCACAGAATAATAGAATCATAGAGCTGGAAGAGACCGCAAGGGCCATCCAGTCCAACCCCCTGCCATGCAAGAAATTTAAATCAAAGCATCCCCGACAGATGGCCATCCAGCCTCTGTTTAAAGATCTCTAAGGAAGGAGACTCCACTACACTCCGAGGGAGTGTGTTCCACTGTCGAACAGCCCTGACTGTCGGGAAGTTCTTCCTAACGTTGAGGTAGAATCTCTTTTCCTGTAGCTTGCATCCATTGCTCCTAGTCTCTGATGCAGCAGAAAACAAGTGAGCTTCCTCCTCAATATGACATCCCTTCAAGTATTTAAACAGAGCTATCATATCACCCCTTAACCTTCTCTTCTCCAGACTAAACATCCCCAGCTCCGTCATTCCTCATAGGACATGGTTTCCCTTAGTCGTTCCTCATAGGACATGGTTTCCAGACCCTTCACCATTTTAGTTGTCCTCCTTTGGACACACTCCAGCATAATTCTATGATCAAACTTCTGTCAAATGTTGACCATACAGCTGCACTGGAGGACCTGGAGATTCCTAGAGAGGATAGTGGGGGGGGGGGTTATTTGCGGTTTTTCCACATTCATGGGGGTTCTTCACCCCTAACCCCAGCGAATGTGGAGGGACCACTGTACTTGTTTTTCCACCAACTACTATGGCCACTGGTCGAGCTGACCAGGCTTTTCTGGGTGTTATAGCCTAATTTTACACATTCTACACTGACAACTTCAAACTTCAATCAGTATTACTTACTCCAGGCCAGTTAACACCTGAGTTTAAAGCAAACTTCTATTAGGAATACATGAGTAGACAGTCAACTAAGAAATGCCTAAAAAAAGGACAATAATGACAATTTAATTGAGGACACTAACCTACTGTCAGAAAACATTTATTATGTTTTTAAAAGCAGAAAGAATTACATAAATCCTTCTGCATGGCTAGTTACAGACATGCTTGCAATCAATGAAAATATCCTTATGAACATTTACCCACAGCTATCAAAATAATCATAAAACATCTGAACTGTAGCCATTCAAAACTCACCTTCAAAGGCCTCCTGGGTTCTACAATTATCATACTTCAAACTCCCTCCAGCTTTGAAGACATTTCATACAGTGAGGTTCTCTTTCAATTTTCTGTGTTATATGAACTGAAACATTCATATAATTTCTTGGCAAGTGGGGGGGGTCTTTTAATTTATTCAAATCAAGCCTATTATTAGGACTGCTATAGGTTTCCCCATAGATCAGTAAGAAATAATTAAAAAAAAAAAAAAGGAATGGAAAGGCTGACCTTAATCATAGCAACAAAGGGCATAACCCTTTTCATGTATTTCTTCAGTTCTGGCAAGGAATTGAGCTCACTGGCAATTATTTTGTTGTCTGGTAGATTCCCTCCACTGGTCTATAACAGAAGACACAAAAATTTAAATTCTATCATTACATGACAGCTGTAATTTAAGAAGTTAGCATTTTATCTTGTCACATGATGACCAATTTGGTTTTGTAATCGTCTGACTTAAATTTACCATCCTTATACATAAAGATATACATTTACATTAAATCCTATTTTTCCCTCCAGAATTCTTTGAATTCTAGTTCTCTGTAAACACTGTTTTTAGAAAGTTTGCCTTAATGAATTGGGGGGGAGAGGGGGAATCACACAGCATCAAATTTTATTTTGTAAATCCCATCTTTTTGTATGTGGCTATCCTGTAAATAAGATGTCCTATCCTAAATTGTTTCAAAACACCAGTTCATTCAGGCCTTCACAGACAGAATGCCATCGGTCAAACTGAATACAGCTCAACAACTAAATATCTTGGATCACAAGGGACTCAATAAGACTCCTGCTCTTGCTGGCTGCCAGGAACTACAAGAGAAGGGAGGAAGCAGGTTTATCTAACACAAAAAACAGACCATAAATTTCCTTGCCATCTCAGCAACACTGGATCCATTTCCCCCTCTCTTCTTACATGCCAGATACATAGAACTGGGGAGGAGAGATACCACAGCACTAGTGTGTGTAGAACTCAACCTCACTTCAAATGTAAAAATACAAAAGGGGGAACCATGCATGGTACCCTGCACAATGTGGAAGAAGGGTGGTTTTAAACATTAAAAAGAAAAAGAAAGAATGGTACTACAGTACATTTTGGATGGTACTACAGGCTCAACTTGGCAAGAGTTTCACATTCTTTCTGGGGCTTTATCTACCACTACCCAGTAATGTTTATTGGCTCTTCCTGGTCTTTATGTTCACATTTTCATAAAACTTCCCTTGACAGGAGTCCCAGAGGAAATGGAAAGCTACTGCTCATTCAGTTAGTAAAATTCATATTTTCTCTCTCTCCAATTTGAACTGATGGCAATGAGCACCAAGTTACAAAGACAAGATAGTTTCCAATTAAAAGGAAATTAATTTAACTGCACTGCTACAGTTGGAAAATACACAGTGAGTCCACAAATCAAGTTAGATACTTAGCTGTTCCAGTTGAGCAGCTCTATTATTCCTGTGCCACAACAGTTAAAGGATAAGTTCCAGCAGCTCAAGAATTCAGGGGACGCCTTCTTTTAAAGCCAGATTTCTTTACATTGTGTTAGTTGTAAGACAGAAGAATGGATTTGTGCACCAGTACATTTCCTACCTAAGCCAAAGAATTATCATACTCAAAGACAAGAGTGAAGCATTAAGGCTCCTTGCCTAATAAGGCAAGCTGCTCTAGCCTGGCAAAAGCCAGCAATCCTGCAGCACAATTGCTATTGAAGTAAACAGCTTACTAAACTCTGCATGAGCAAAAGATTAATAATAAACTACAGCCACATTCCATTTCCAAATTGTCACTAGAAATGAAATCATGCAGGAAACTTGATAATGCACAATGCAATACCTGCACAATCTTATTAAAGAAAAGGAAAAACATATTTCTCCACTTGGATTCAATGAACCTGATGCCAAGTTAGTTTTATTTCTGATGTGGGGGTGGTCATAGCAAGGGGTGTTAGAGAGCAGGCAATTACAGAGAGAATAATAAAAGAAAATAGGATGGTGAGAGACAACTGATATTTTTGCTTTTTCTTACCTGCTTTATCGATTTGATGTTTTAATATAGTTCCTGTTTGGATGTGAACCTCTTTACAGATCATTTGATGGAAGGGCAAGCTATACATATTTTGAAACAAATAGCCAATGGAGGAATTGCAGGTAGAGTAATCACCTGATAATGTTTGCGCAGAACAGAGAGTGTTGTGTGCTGCCACGGTGGGTAGTTCTTGGCCACATAAATGGTACAATGGGATGGCTTCTGAGGTACTTCTTTGTTGCTTTTCTAGAAAACATTAAATTTACATACATTTTGCAGAATGCATCAATGTTTTTAAAATGCAGTACAGGGATAGGGTAATAGGCACCAACCTTTCCTTTAGCTGGTGCCATGTAGCTCTTGAGTCGCAAACGGAGATCATGGGCTGCCTCTGTGAGGTACTGAGATGAGCGGATCAATACTTCATCCACAGGGCCAGGCACAGGCCACAAAGCTTTCATGATGGAGCCAGTCTTTACATTTGAGTTGACAACAAAACATTGAGATTAAAAGAGGTAGGGGAGAAAACTGCTCTGAAACACCAATTCCCTCCCCAGATCTCTACAATATGCCAGCCCTCCATCTAGAAATGCATAGGCATTGCACTAGCGACACAAATACACAACAGTACCTTGCCTAACAATGCCCAAACATGTTCACACACATGAGGGCAGACTGGAGCTAGCAGGAGTGTCTGAGATTCAATAAACTGGAGCACCAAGTCCCTGTGCATTCCTTCTATCGCCAGCTCACGGTACTTGTCTTTTGCTGCCTGAAAAGAGAGCCAACCCAAGTACTGTTAAGGCATTCGAGCTGTCATGGAAAAGCACTGCTGAAATACAATTTCCTTGTGTTAATCCAATCTTAAAACATAAACCATTTATAATCCTGTAACAGATTATTAAAAAGGCCATATTTTATTTATCTATTTATTTTAAAAACACACAGCTGGAATCTGTATCAAATGAAATTCTACCAGCTGGACATTATATAGCTTTACATTATTATGGCTTTTAAAAGAGACATCTATCGGTACAGACATAAAAGTCAAGGATAACTGTAACTGTATATTAGGCACTATCATTCTGAATGGCCCACATAAAAGGCTGCCATTAAGTAGAAAGGTGGGGGGAGGCAATAAATATGATCTATTATTATGCACACAGCTCAGCCAGTGGAACCACAGTCCTGAAAGTCAGCTGGGTAACACAGCCAGAGCAATTCATTCCTTAAGCAAAACCATATGCTACTGCAGGTACTTTGGAGAGCGCCTGACACCATATGGACTACTGACCAAAGTATTCTGATTCTTTAATGGCAAGAGGAATATTGTCCGATCCATTCATCTTGGAGGAAAGATTGATTTGTTAAAGGGGGAAGGGGGGTGAGCAGGTAAATGAAACAATCCTTTGGCTTTTCCTCTTTGCTGACTGCTGAGCCTCCAACTGCAACAATGGAAGTTGTGTCTTATGGAAAGAAAATGCCCAGCACAGATTACTGACAGCAGACATATTCCATACATTCATACCTTCCCATTTAGCACCACATCAAATATGGCCATCACAATATAGAGAAAGCAGAGAAGCCATTACAGGATGGGCTGTAGTTTAATAGAAATTATGAGTAAGACCCTAGGCTCAAGTGCTGGCAGTTCCCATTAAAGGATCTTAAATAGCAGGAGAAAGTAAAGCCATTCTTCATTTGACATGGCATAATCTTAAATAGCAAGAGAAAGTAAAGCCATAAGAGATGGATAACTCTAGCATATCAGAAGGCAAATGCTCAGCACCAGGAATCTTCAAGAGCTGCAATCACTATCACAGAATCATAGAGCTGGAAGAAACCTCAAGGGCCATCCAGTCCAATCCCTTGCTATGCAGGAATACACAAAGCACTCCCAATAGATGGCCTTTCATCCTCTGTTTCAAAACCTCCAAAGGAAACTCCACCACACTCCAAGGCAGCATACGCCACTGTCAAACAGCTCTTGCCATTAGAAAGTTCTTCCTAATGTGGTGGAAACTCTTTTCCTGTAGTTTGAATCCATTGTTCCGTGTCCTATTCTCTGGAGCAGCAGAAAACAAGCTTGCTCCAGCCACAATATGACATCCCTTCCAATATTTAAACATGGCTATCATGTCAACCTTCTAAACATGCCCCGTTCCCTAAGCCACTCATCATAGGGCATGGTTTCCAGATGAGGTCTGATCAAAGCAGAATAGAGTGGTACTATTACTTCCCTCCATCTAGACACTATATTCCTATTGATGCAGCTTAGTATTGCACGCTAAACCAAAATGCTAAAACAAATGCTTGTCATTGGACCTAAAGCCACTTCCTGTATTGATTTTTTTTTTTTTTGAAAACTTTAAATAGCGTGTGGTGGAAATTCCTTGTTGAAATAAAAAGCAATAGAAACATGGAGTCGCTTTGGTTAAAGAAAAATAGGTTTTTAAAATAGAGACTTGGAGTTTAGAAAAAATTAGAGCAAAGGAGTAAAAAGAGCATCATGACCCATAAGAAGCTGGCACCAACAGAATTAGACATAATATTCACAATTTAAGATAAGGATACATTGTTGATGTTCAGAAGCAAGGTTAGGAGGAAAGCTACTAAATTCCTAGAGGGGGTAAGGAGTGATGATGCAGTTTTAATATATGCATGTATTTCTGTTCTGATTATAAGAATTCTGTATGTTTAAATTGTAATTAGCCAATCAGGTGTATTGAAGAAGCTTCTTTGTCTTCAATAATATAAAAAGAGCCATTTTGTCTTGTTCGGGATCTCAGCTTTTTGGAACTTGAATTCCACTGAGTTCAATGTTTTCCCTTTGTCGACAATTGGAAATAAACTTATGGATTTTAAATTTACTAGGTCCTCTTGCCAATTCTTTGCTCTGTCAGTCCTAGAATTTTAAGTTTCCTGAAATTTCTGTTACAGCGTGGTAAATGAATTGCCAGTGTTGGAGCCTCACAGGTTATCTGACGCAGTCAAAGGTGGAAAACATAGCAAAGGGTTGACACATGGTCCAAGGGCTCTACTGGGCCCACCTCTTTTGGACTACTGGTATCCATCGCTTTGAATTCAATGACAGTCATAGTAGAAATAAAATAAATAAATAAATAAATATTAAGCCTGGCTCAGAGATGCTATCGCTGCCTTGAATACCATTTTGCGAGAAAGATGGAATATAAATTCCATAAATAAATAAATAATAAAAATGGCAACTTTTGATGTATTTTTCTGTATATCCCTATCTCTCCATCTTAACTCCTAAGCATATGAAGTTCAAAAGAAAGAGCAACATTGGCAACATTTTTTTAAAGTATAGCTGCTTTAATATGCTATTAATCCATGGTTTAGGTGTGTTGTAAACTGTGTTGACAGTCTCTGGTCTAAAAGGCCAAATTTTATTTTTAAGATGATGTGCTCTGAGATTCTTTGGGTGAGTTACACTCTCTCAGCCTCAAAGGATGTAAACAGCAAATCCCTTCTGAAGAAATGTGCCAAGAAATCCCCATGATAGGTTCACTTTAGGGTTGCCATAAATCAGAAATGACTTAAAGCACACACACACACAAAAAGCCTCTGAGATTAGGCAGCCTACCTGAAATTCAAAGAAACCAGTTTTAAGAGCATCCTTAAACATCATCTTCTCATAGTTCTGATCTGTCTTCATTATGCCTGCATTAATTTCACTGGATGGGAAGATGGGGAGAAGAAGGACACAAAGCTAGAGTTACACCTGATCAATGAGAAGGATTAAGATATAAACATATGTGACACAACAGGAGCACATAACGTGTAACTAAGAGGATGCAAAGTTCATTTCTTTTTTTTAAAACAGTAATTTTAAAAGTTGGTGCTTTTTTATGGTACCTGGAGAAGACTCTGTCGTTGAAGGTATTGGCAGGCCCACTTCTTAAACTGTCCCAGTTTGCAAGCATTTCCTTCACCCACTCTACCCACGTGTACAGGCGGAGAATGCCAGCATCTGCCATAGTTTCCACAAAGTTTGCATCTTCCACAGTATCACCTGCATCAGCCAACGCCAGCCGCATGCCTAAAGGGAGACAGGTTTAATGTCTATAAAGCCATAGCAAATCAGCTGCCATACATAAGGAGAGCAAAGACTGACTCTCATCTCAAGTTTTGCTATAGGATGGAATTGTTGGTTCACAGCACATTAAAGTGATCTTCTGTGGAAAAGAGTACTGTATAAGACAAATTAGAGCAAGAGCAAATAAAAATATTCTGAAACCCTCATGCCTTGCCCTAGACAGAAATGGGAAGGCCTGGAAAAATAAAGCATGCCCTTCCCTTACACGGGGGATATGTTCTGGATAAGGATAATTCTGTGAATACTCAAGCCCCATTGAAAACAATGGGGCTTGTGCATGTGGCACAGCACATGTGCCATTGCCTTTTCTGGGCGCATTGTAATGGGAAAAATTAGCTGAGAACTCTGTATTTGTGTTTTGGTAGGAGAAACATGAGAGGAAGTTCCCTTCCTCCCATTTTCTTTCTCAGGCTTTTACACAAGAACCCTGTTCCAAAACAATATGTAATATAAACTCACCACATGAAATGTACAAAGATTGATCAACAGGAGCTCCTATTTTCCAGAGAGGAAAAAGGCAGATTTTTTCAAATCCCTACCTATGATGTATTCTTACCATCAGCAGAAAATTTCTGTATGGCTTCGCTCAAAGTAAGAAAATTGCCTGTAGATTTAGACATCTGTAATAAAGGAAGAATCAAAGATAGACAAAGTTAAAACATGGCTTATCTTAAGAACCATGAAGCAATTCAACTCTCCTAAAAATAAATACAAAGATACACAACTCCCTCTACCCACATACACTCTGATGAGAATTTAAGTCTATTCATGGGGAGACTATTGTCTGATTTATCATATTGATATCAACATTATGGATTGATTCTGTATGTGTGAATGTTTAATATGCCCAGTATAGATGAAGAACAAATCAAAATGCAAAAAGTGCCATGTCTAGACCCAAGGCTGAGTATTTCTAATGTTAGGTTCTAAAAGGCAGGTTTCATGGTTTAAGAAAAACAATCTGCACTCCTGGATTCTGGTAAATTTCATAATTTCATAATGCCTGTCTAAGTCCTGCAGACATTTCTGTTGACCATGCAAGATAAGCTCAACTAACTTTGAGATAAACAAGCAGTTTGTGTTTTTCCCCCTTTAAAACACAAAACATGAAATTCAGATATTAAAGAGGACAGCCAAGAAACATACATTCTTAGACAAGAGTTTCTGCTTGGATGGGTAGGCAAATAGGAAAACAGTTGGGTATCTGCTGAATGAATGTTCTAGGAACAATGTGAACTAGAAGGTCTATAACTACAACATTTCTCAAACAGGTACTTGTTCTGTCACTCCTGAGTACCACAAATAGGTAATAGACAAATAAAACAGTGTACCTTCTCTGAATTCAGAAGGAGATGCCCATTTGCTCTCACAGCTACAGGCCATTTTTCTCTGCAATGAAAGGCAAAAAGATGTTAATTATCAATTCTCTTTAAACCAACCATCTTATTATTTCACAGGAGCACTTTCTAATGGGCCTACCCACAAAGATAACCAAGGAATGTAACTGCCTTCCTCAAGACAACTCTTCGAAAATGCCAAATACATGTTTAGGCTAAAAAAAAAATGCAATTAGTCTACATTCATGTCAATGGACTACAACATTAACAGAACCATTAGAACACAAAAGTCAGATATTGCTCAAAGAATTTTGCCTCCATCTGCAAAACACGTAAACTGAGAACTCTGAACACATGTAGGTATTAAAAGCACAATATACATAACCTGCATCATACTTAGACAATCACTGAGCCCTTGCCCTTGTGCAGTAGACATTTGCCCAATGGGCTGGGTATTCAGCTTCTAATACTTCCTGAATAAGTACAATAAAGCTTAATAACAGAATACAATATGTTGTTCTTATGTGCCTTCAAATCATTTCTGACTTATGGTGAGCCTAAAGCAAATCTATCATAGGGTTTTCTAGACAAGACTTGTTCAGAGGGTTGTTTGCCTTTGCCTTCCTCTAAGGCTAAGAGAGTATGACTTACCCAACACCACCTGTGGGTTTTCATGGTAAAGTGGGGATTCAAACCCTGGTCTCCAGGGTTGAAGACCAACATTCAAACCAATACACCACAATGTAGTCTTTTGCAATATTGTGCTCTTATCATTCTGGCTGCCGATATTAAATATCGTTAATATTTCTTTTCAATGTCGAGAGGAATATGCAATGGCACATAATAGCTGTTTGTAGACAACCAATGTTCAGGAATGGTATGTTGATAAACTAGAGGCCCTCCTCTGTACAATTTTAAGGCTGTGGGTCATGTGTAGTGTGAGACACACAATTATTTGCGAGTACAGGACAAAGGTGAAATGGCAGAAGTTTCCAAAGCATCAGCCCAAGTCTTAGGAAATCTACACTAAGGGATTCAAAAGAGAATCATCAAGTAAGATTCAGCTATTAAATTTCAGCTGTTTAATAAACTGGTGGCCTTAATTTAATCCCTGAGTGATACCTGGAGGATCTAGAGCAGCGGTTCTCAACCTGTGGGTCGTGGCCCCTTTGGGGGTTAAATTACCCTTTCACAGGAGTCGCCTAAGACCATCAGAAAACACATATTTCCAATAGTCTTAGGGACTGAGACCATCAGTTGGGGGTCACCACAACATGAGGAACTGTATTAAAGGATTGCAGCATTAGAAAGGTTGAGAACTACTGATCTAGAGAAACAATTTTGTTTTGCACCATTCTGCCAATTTCTGAGCCTGCTAAACTTAAAGTAGGTTTGTCACTGAGAGAATTCAAGCAATGGAAGAGATATATATTTGATGATATTTTGACTGGGTTCAAACCAACCTTTGATCTGGCCACATGGCAACATGGTTATAAAGATAGTATGACAAGTGATTTGGTACAAGGTCCTTGCCAGAAGCACGTAGATCGACTGGATACCAAAATTCAAATTCTTGCTTGAGTTTATCCAAAGTTTCCTTTGGGATTTTTGTTGTAGGGAATGGAGCTGTTTTAAAGAAGATGTAATCCCACACCTCTTTTGACATCTGGTTTGCCCTATAGATATTATGAAAATAAATGTTACAAAGAGGAAATAGCAAAAATTACCTTAAAATTCTGTTAGCTACAGTATTAAGCAGACACTGTTAAGCCACTATATTTTATTTGCCTAGGTCACTGAATTAAGCACAGCATCATATCTACGGCTATTGTTTCATTCATAAACACAGTAAGGGGCTGTACAGGCCACACCCAAGGGGTGGCCTGCAGCTGCCCCTTTTAGCGCTAGATCAGGGCCATGGCAACTACACGCCGCAACCCCAATCTCGCCTTTCCATGGCTCCTTTCTGCACTGCAGATAGGGCACCATAGGTGTCATACTTTCTCAGTGCTCCTTTAGCATTGCATCATCTAGATGCAGCACCAGAGGAGCGCTGTGACACCACCTGCCACATGGTGCAGCACGCAGTGTCATGCCTGCCTGAGGGTGGAGTAGGAGCATGCATTGTGTGGATGCCATGCCCTGACTCCGCCCCCAGGCTGGCCTTTATGGCCGGTTGGTATCCAGACCTGTTTGCTAGTTTTTTTTAAATGTAGTATTATCTTTTTTAAAAAATTTATTTATTAACATTTTACAATTATATAAAAAGCATATCCATTACATAAATAACAGGTGATTATATGTTATATAAATACAAAATATAACTCCCTTAGAAGTTTCTATTAAATGACTTCCTTCTCCACTACCGTGCCCCTAATCTACTGGTCATCTCCTTTCCTGATTTTAAATATAACTTATGTTTTATTATCCAGTCCACCTAGAACATTTTCTATCTTAAAATAGTAATTAAATTTATTTGCTCATATATTGTATATACCATTATAAAAGTTCCCACTTCTTACAACCTCCTTGTTTTGCAATATTCCATAATTTGAAACCATTCTCTCTCAGTTATGTCTACATCCTTATGATTTAAATAGGAAGTTAATTTATCCATTTCTATCCTTTCCAAGAGTTTTAGTAACCATTCATTTATCTCAGGCATTTCCTGTCTTTTGCAATATTGTGCTATTATCATTCTGGCTGCTGATATTAAATATACAGTAAATAAGACTCGCCAATATTTCTTTTCAATGTCGGGAGGAAGTTTGTTTAACATGTTCAATAAATATATTTCAGGCCTCGTTTCATATTTATCTGCAACATCTTCTCAATAAATATGTGGACTTGTTTCCAATATTTTTTCAACTTTGGACAATGCCACCATACATGAATAAAAAACAGTATTATCAATTCTAATAACATTCTTAATGAAATAATGAATTCAGCGTAACAATGCTAGCTCTAAATGTTCGTGGAACTTGGACATTATTAAGTTACTGCAGAGAACAACTGTAGTGTGATATAGAAACACTATTCCCATGATTTCTCAAATTAGATATAAGTGATTAATATTTCAATTAAAAAGTATGGACTATTTTAATGGTCAAAGTGTTTAATTGATATTTTAGGGGAGGGAGGGAATAACTGGGATATTGGGTTTTGTATGGATTGTAATCCGCCTCGATTGTCTTTTTGACAGAGAGGCAGGGTAAAACTAAAGTTCATTATTATTAATAGTAGTACAACAATATCCAAAATCCAAAAAACAGTGATATGTTGATATATGGCCAACAAAGCTGGCCATCCTGAATATATTTCACCTAGTAATAAATTACATAGATATTCTATCTGCATATTATACAATGTGTGTAAGGTACAGAGAAATAAACTGCCCTTCCTTGCATATTAATATGGTTTATTGCTAAACTATTTCTTAATGGCATGATCTATCAAGAGAAAACAGCTAACAGATACAGAAATCTACAGTCATCACCCCAATTTTTCACTGATTCTTTTTGTGTGTCTGTGTTTCTTTCAGCCTTCTTTGAAAATGGCTTGGGCAGCACAAACATCAAGTATAATATAAGTTAGAAAGTATTTAAGTCATTGAACTCAAAATTAAGATTCAGATATTAAACTGGGGATGATTCATTCTGAAGTCTTTCTTGACTTCAGTTCCACAAGCAGCCTTTGATATGTTACTTGAAATAACCTTAATTCATTTTCTATTTCCTTTTAGAAATTCAATCAACCCTTTTGAATTAAGACATCAAAATGCAATATAACTGTTCACATAAAGACCTCTTAGATTCTGTTGACTAGAGAAGCAGCAGCAAGAGTGAAAAAGCATGGTTGCTGTCAAGCTAAATTCTTTTTATTCCAGTCTTTAAAAAAGAAAAGAGTGTGAAAAAGAATCATAGAATCATAGAATCGTAGAGTTGGAAGAGACCACTAGGGCCATCCAGTCCAACCCCCTGCCGTGCAGGAAATCCAGATCAAAGAGACAGTCACTAGCCAGCTCAATTAATGGTTCAGAAGAAAGACTCCTCAGGCATATCATGGCTGCCTTTAAAAGGAAATTCACCACATGAAAAATATCTTATTCTGAACCAGTCCTCTTGGTTTTAATTTCCTCTCTCAGCTTGAGAAGGGAAAGAAGGGGCTAGAATATTCTTAACATTTCTAAAGCTTTATTTTGTAGTTTCAGCCAAAAGCCCACCTTCATCCAGCTGACTGTAAACTGCAGTGGACTGTAAAAGAACTAGTACCATATTTTGAATATTAATGAAAACTAGAGCCATAAGAAAGAGAATTTTCTTTAAAAAAAGGAACATGTCAGCAGACTATAATGCTATATAAACACACTATTTAGACTATACAAGTACAGACTGTAATAATTACTTTGAAGAAGAACTGTTTCTCCACTTTCTCTAACATGGCCTTATGTTCTTTGGGGGGAGGGGGGGAATCCTCTTGCTAGAGTTTGTTAATGTAGTTTGAAGAGAATTTTAATCTAAGTTTCCATAATAGTCTTTAGACACATAGACATGAATAACTAATGAACATACAGTTGTATTCACACAAACAGTCAACGAGACAACTGATCTTGACTACCGATTTATTTATGGCAGATGGAGAGTTTAAAGGGAGGAGGAAGGATTAACCATCTGCTTCATTTTTCAGTCACTTAATAAATTTCCTGGGAAATCAGAAGTGACATCACACAAAAAGTAAGGGCTAATTCTGATGACCAGCTATTCCAACTGTGGTTCAATTTACAACATTTTAGTTAGACATTTTGCAAAATGTCCATTAATGCAGATCCAACATATGTGAGGCTCCTCATCTGCTATGCTACATGAATCTACAGAAAATGGTTATATGAGGAATTCTTCCCTTTCCTTCTCACCTGATCCCTAACGGAGACTCTCCTTGTCCACGAAGATTACCGCCCTGTAGTAGATGAGCCACTGTATAGAAGGCCATGTAGATAGTCGAATCAGAGAGGGATTCTATCAACCAATGCTCATCCCAAGGCAAACGAGTACCTAAAAAATGACAAAATATATTTATTGTGAATTAGCATTTTACGTTTACAGACTGACTTAGGTGGGGATGTGGGTGGGGGATGGAGAGAGTATTGGGATTACAGTTATTAAATATCATAGTTATCAATGAAAAGAGGTTATAAATTACTATGTTGGATGGCACTCAAGGAACTATTGGGATACAGCAGATGACAACTTTTAGTAGTGCTGTGGCTAATAATACAACTGGACTCAAGCCAAAAGGATGTTTAGCTGTTGATGTGGTCAAAGGTGAAAGGAAAGTCCAAAGCTGAACCCCACATATTTTTGGAACATGGGATGTGAGAATCATGAATCAAGGGAAATTAGACACAGCAAAAGGAAAATAAATGAAACATGTAAACATTGCAATACTTGGGTTGAATGGGCTAAAGGGGAGAGAAATGGGACATTTAGAGTCAGTAGTATTCCTGAATAACAACACTGTATGGTTTCCCTACCCAGTCCATAGGTCCTTGAACAGGCATGTTCCTGTAACCAGTCTAGCGTAGCTTCAAAATTTCTTCTTGTCTCTTCACAGAAACTGAAAACAGCAGGGTATTAATCCACCATCATCCAGAGAGAGAGAAAGACAAGCCAGCTCCATTGGGCTTTGCTTGAAAAGAAGAAGAGCCCTCCCTCCATCCACCATCATCCAGAGGCAGAGAAGTGCAGGCCAGCTCCACTGGGCCTAGCCACAGTAATAAGGGCCCTGCCTCCAGTCCATCTGCCATGGTCCAGGCCTCAGAAGGGGAGAAGATTTGCTGGACTTTTCCCCTTCCCCACTGCCATTCTCTTCTCCTTTTGTGTCTTGTCTTTTTAGATTGTAAGCCTGAGGGCAGGTAAATGTCTAATTAACAATTTGTAAGCCGTTATGATAGCCTTTTAGCTGAAGAGCAAGATATTATTATTATTATTATTACTACTACTACTACTACTGTGTCTCCTGGCTCTGTATTAGTCTACAGTTTCTTTGTCCCTGTTCCCCACAACTTACGTCTCGAGGTTTTTCAGGCACTCATAAGTCTGTTGCTTCCATTTTTCTTCACCATAATCCAAGTACCTAAAATGGGGGGGGGGGGGGAATAAGTATAACATAGAGATGAAACATATAACTAAACTAGCTGTGTGTTTGTTTTCAACTCACCATTGATCACAAAGAGCCACCACACACTCATCTGCAGATCTAGATATGACTTGTTTCTCTGGCTCCATATAAATCATAGCTTCACCCTAGACAGAAGAAGATTACAATGGTGAGGCAACAAAAGTACAATTTATAGAATAAAAAAGTGGGTTGAGCCAAGCAAGTACAATGAATTCCATTTTACTAATAATTACTTTCAGGTGCAACCCTGAAGTCATTCTGAGATCTCAATCAAGGAACTAGAGGAATTTTCAGATTACCCCTTCTGAGAGGGAGAGTAGCATCTGCAATCAGAAGGGAAGACCTGAACTCTCAAGCTCCATGCATGGGGTCCTCAGCTGGTGTTTCCCAATCTCAGAGATAAACAATGAACATGAAAAGGCAGGGTGCCAGGGGAGTTCTTTGACTGGCTATGGATGAATAGTATCTACAACCCTCCCATGCCCCTGTCACATGCCAGACATGGGGGAGAACTATGCCACTACTACATCTGGTGTAGTTCATTTGAATCCCATTGCCATCACTCAGAGGGAAACAGCTTCAGCATGGACACAAACCATGCAAGAAAGAAAAGGACATTGCTAAAGCAAACCTACTGGGCTTTGGATAAGTTGTTTCACTTTCAAATATTCCTTCCCCACTCCCCACCACCATAGAGAACTGCTTTCTAAGACTCCAAACTTGTGTTCTTGAATTCCATTGGTATAAGACAGTATTACATTTCTAAATCTCAGATCAAACATAAAAGAAACAGTGAGCTTGGGCCCATCTCATGCTGGTGTTATATCTGATTAAGTGGGTGGAAGCTCATGAAAGCTTCTGTACTATATGTTTTAACAGCCTTCAGGGTGCCAAAGAGCTATTAGACTACTGAAGTGAGAGCAGCTAAGCCTTTTAAAATGGATGCACTGGCATTTGTGCCTTCTATGGCTATGAGTGAGCCAGTGTGGCTCACTTACTCTGGAGATCAGGATTCAATATCCCGCTTGGCCATGAAACTCAATAAGTGACGGTGGGCAAGTCACATGTTCTCAGCCTCAAGGAAAAGCCATAGCAAATGCCCTCTGAACAAAACTTACCAAGAAACCCCCATGTTAGGTTTACCTTAGGGTCACCATAAGTCAGAAACAACTTGAAGGCACACAACAACAAGGCTGTATTATTTAAGTCAGAGGGGGGAGCATCCACAATACCTTACCAATAGCAATGCTTGGGGGAATTATGGGAGTTGTAAGGCAATGTTATGGAGGACCAAACGTTTCACACACCTCTGGTTTAAATGCTATATGTAAGATGCACTGGCAGGGCAGAGAAGGTCCCACACATTCATGCTTAAAAGTTCTGTAATCTAAACTATCAGTACAACTGCATACCTCTTCATTAAGGGGAAATGAAATGAATTGTGTGACTCGTCATACATTGTATTTTTCCCCTGTACCATCCCATGACCAAACATGAGATTAAGTATAACCTGAGGAATATGTAAGACAGAGTAACAAGACAGAGAGTTGAATCCCCCTTGACTGGAACTAGATCAAAGTGCAATATGACAGATGCAGCCTAGGCTAGAGCCTCACATGAGACCACAAGTGAATCAGCCACTTTGTTAATTAGAATGAGGACTGGATGCCTCCATCACACTAAACTAGAAGGAATCTTCACTGTTACATTCTCCATTAGTTGAGAAGGAGAAATCTAATCATAGAATATGTGATGTCATGGCAGTGGGGGGAGGATGATCGAAAACTGGCTGTAGTAGTCTTCTGCCATTACCCACTTCTACAGAGGCAGAAGGAGCTCATCTGCAGAATTTTATGGAGATATTAGGAATGGTTCAAGCGGTGGCCCTATGCTTCTGAGAGAAGGCTGAGGATGTGGGATTGGTAGAATTAACTAGATAAGCAAGCGCTGAATCTTTGTGCCATGGCAAAAGACTTGGATAAAAGATCTAGCAGTAGCACAGCCCAAAGGCTTTGCTCCTAAGAAAACAGAGTGAAAGGAAACAAAGGTATATGTCTGTCTGAAAGACTACAGCACATACAGACCTCAAGCACTTTGTCTACAACCAACTTGGCCAAACACTCATAAGGATAAGAGGGAAAAACAAGAGCATGTTAACATCTTGGGAACTGTGAAATCAAATGTTCAGTTTTGCTGTAAAGGAAGGATCAGTGAGGAAGATCACTTTGTTTGTGCTTAAGACTACATTCAGTTATGATATCTTTCTGGGTAATGTTACAGCCACAAGGAAAGCCACCACAACTAAGAGGATTCTTAGTCAAATAGACTCGAGAGCAGAGGTAGACAGATGGTGGCCTCTGGGGCAAACATGGACCCTGCAGCCCCTCCAAAATCTCCAGACTCCCCATTTAAAAAAAAAAAAACTCCAGGTGATTTATCCCATTCCTTAGCTCAAACAGAACATCCAACTCAAAACCACTGCAAATTCACTGGATCACTAAAGCACCCAGACCCTGTTTGGGAGGGCGGGGGGGGGGGGGGAGTAACTGATTTTCCCAGCCATTGTTCACTTCCTATTTCATTTCTGGCCAACTGTCAGCTGAATTATTTTTGATGTGGTGTCATGTTTCTAGGGTGAGAATTGCAAGGAACTATGAGGGGGGGGTGAAAAATTGCACAGAATTTTACTTATTTTATGCAGTTTGAGGGCTTTTGTATGCCAATGCAGCTTTCCGGGGTGGGGGGAGATGACACAAAAATTGGCTCCCACACCATCCACATGTGTCTACTCTTGCTTTAGAGGTTTGAATGGCAGCTTAGTCTGGCCCTTGAGGACTTTAAGTTCCACGTTGGAAACCTTATCATGGGAAGGCTAGTGAGTGCTGCCTTTCTGAGGAAATTTTTAAAACAGCTGTGCCCTGTCTCTGATAGGACTAAGGAGGCTTGGACATGCCTGTCTTCATAGGCTGGAAGGGTAAAGCTTCTCTGTAAGAAATGGAAGAGCTCTCTGATATCCAGTGGAGAAAGAGTGTGCTAGCTTTGTCTCCTAGTATGCACTGCCCTCTAATGGCCAATGAGAGCTTCACCCACTATGAAAATCTCAAGAAGAGACTTCATTTTGACCCCAAAAGGAAAAATAAACCTAAAGGTGAGGGACTGGTTGCATTCTTACTCATTTATATCTGAGAGACAGGGAATTCTGCCACTTCACTCACTGGGCATCTTATGACATTCTAAGCAATGGTGCCCTGATAGCAGCAACAACCAAGTTATAAAGGGTCAAGATGGTTTTTTATTCATCCCCCCCTCCCCCATGCTGTGAATGCCCTTAGCAAGAGACAGGGTACTTTTGCGCTTTCATTTCTAATGATGCTTTAAGATTAATTTTTTTCATTGGAGCTATGTAGGCCAGATTAAGTTATTTCACTGTAGCTATATAGGATGACTGTTCTTTTACCCAAGAACCATGAACTAAGCAGATGGAGAAATAAGGAGGAGGAAAGGAGCACTTTTCTTGTTGTGAAATACTAAAAGCGTGAAAGAAAACCCAGAAGAGAGCTTGGGAGCAAGGATAACATTGGCACTTGGAAAACAGCTAAAAGCTGGAACAAAACTTGATTACCAGGATCAACAGTGTCTGGGAGAAAAGAGGGAATGAACTGAGCACTACAGTACCGAAATCTAAGTTTCGTGGTTCTTGCCTTTTCTTCTGATGGTGGTAGAAGTTATTCCATTGCTGGATGCTTCCTTCAGAACACAGACATACTTCTCTGTATTTTAGCTGTCCTCTTTTGAATGAAATCAATTTAATCATTATATTGTAAAATGAATTCAGAACTGACAAAGGTCTGGGAGGAACAGTAGTATTTTCCTTTCAAATCTTTCAAGACTGAAATCTCACTACAGACTACTAGTTTTGGTAGTGCTACATCTCTTCTTCCAATGGTCTTTAAAACGTGTTTTCGATATCACAGGACTTATCTTTAGCAGGCAAATAATGGGATTATTTCACAAAGCAAACCAGTGAGCAAAGTCGGGATATAAAGTACATTTCAAAAAACAGAATTAGTGTATTTCTGTTTGATAAGTCAAGCGTAGTAAGTTCTCTTTTGCAACAGAACCAAAGCACTTAACTTTGTGCTCATGTGGCTGTGGTTCTGTGCCAAAAAATCAAGTCAACAAAATGGTGCTGTGGAAGGCACTACATAATGTTAAAAAAAAGAAGGCAATACAAACCACTACACACATTATCTACCATCTTCTTCTGAATAAGCTTCTTCACATCTTGTACCTTCTGGTCTTTGAATCCATCCACAAGCATTACCTGAAAAAGAAGATCATTGCAGAGATTACAATTGTGTAAAAGATTTAGTAGCTTTGTGGGATAGATCATCCCCCTTTTATTCCAGAAGATGTCTGCATGTATCCATCCCACCTAAATCCAATAATTCAGGTTCAATATTCTTAGGCCCTATACAGACAGACCAAAATAAAGCTGCTTCGAGTAATTTTGGAGGTATGGTGTTTCAATGATGCATGCGTCCTAAGAGTCTGGAAGCTGCACCAAAGCTGCACTCCAGTCCTTAGGAGTTGAGTGTGGCTTTGGTGCGGCTTCTGGACTCTTAGGACGCATGTATCATTTAAACAGCATATTTGCAAAGTGACTCAAAGCAGCTTTATTTTGGTCTTTCTGTATCAAGCCATAGTCTTCCTCATTGTATCTCCTGGCCTCAAAAAATCACCAACCATGTACAGCAAGCACATCAAGACTCTTCTTCACTCTCTACTTCATGTGGGGACCCCTTCCCCCACACCAAAAAATTATCCAACCATTCTCCCTGGTTTCTAGAACTTGGAATGAACCCCTTTCCCCAAAACACAGATTTTGCTACCTTTGGCTTGCTTCCCTGTTTCTATCCATAAGTATACTTTCCCTTAACCTAAGAAAGAAGTTGGTGAGGCTTCTCTCTGTAGAATACCCTACCAGTGTCCCCTTCTTTATTGTCTCTGGAAAGGGAGATCAAATCTCTCTGCAATTAAATGTAGACGTCACTCTTTCTCAAAGCTCAGGTTCCTTTGGGTGTGATGCTGATGGCTGCCAAGTATACTCTCTTTCACGTAAACATATATGTGTGTGTGTGTGTGTGTGTGTATCAAAAGGAGAATGAACACATGAAAGTGATGATTGCTGAATGTTACATATAGCCACAACAGATTTCACAAGAGTGAGACAAAAAGAATAGTTCTATGCTGTGGAGTTCCAAACAATAAAATACAACAATAATCTAATCATAGCTCAGTTAACCATTTGCTTGTTCTCAGATTTCCCTGAAACAGGGATGGGAAACTGAGGAAGGCTAGGTGGCCATATTAGCCTCCCAGGAAACCTTGGAGAGCCACACCTCCTACTGCAACCCTCTCCACAAAAAGCCTCTATTTTTTTAAGCCCCAAATGCCCAGGATAGGCCTTTCTTCTTAATTATCTGATAGGCAATGCATATAAAAGGATTAGGAGTCACTTGCTTTCTTTTTAAGCTCACTAAAAAGGGCAGTTTATTATTCTTCTAAAAATCAGTTATGCCTAGTTCTATGCATCCTACCTGAAAAATGATGAAGTTTATAAAGATCAAATGGTTAGAATCTTAAATTTCCAAAAACTCTTACAGAGTAGTGTATTTCCCAATTAATAAAGACTAACAGATATTGGTGCATAATTCTTAGAAAGACCATCTAATTATAAATCTGATATTTAGTAGAACAAGCTATGCAGTAAATAAAAAAAAGAAAGAGACAGACCTCTGGAATAACCAGACAAACTAACCTTGCAAGAATTATTTTTCATCTCCTACATGCAAAAGCATAACTAAGGCAATCCATCCTCCCTATAAACAGTTTTCTTCCCAATTTCTGTAGGAAAAAGGGAAAGCAAATGCAAGGTGCAACAAAGGGGGAAGGGTAAAAAAGAATTTTCCAAAGTCCCTTGTTAAAACCTTACTCACGCCTTCATAAAATCCCTTCAAGTATAATTTCTCTTTGGCTTCTGCAAGTTTCTCTCTGTCATTTTGACTCTGGATTTTCAACTCGTCACACATCAATGGAGCAGAAAGGTTGCCATAGCCAGGGATCTCAATTATCGGCACCTGGGAATAAGCAAAAGTACTGTAAAGCAGTTGTTCCCAATCATGCAAGTGAATCAGGAATCTTGCAGGGAATTCAGTGCTGACCCCTGTGGCCTTCAAATAAAAAGGGATCTGTATACGGTTTATCTAGATCACATTATCTGATCTGTACTCTATGGTTTATCTAGATCACATTATCTTACAGTCTGGTGACCTAAAGATGTAAACTACAGAGGGAAATAAATGAAGTCAATCTCATCTAGCTACTCCAAAATTGGGGTTTGTTGCTCCTCACTTCTCCTGATGGACTAATAGATATGACTATTGGGATCTGTAACAACTTTTAGATGCCACCTGGCTGTGCTATGGTTGGGCAGAACTAAATCCTTAACCTGTTCAGAATTGGAAGGAGGACCAACATTTCAGTGAGGAAAAATCCTTCTCGTAAAGACACTTTTCCTACAACCCTTCCTAAATGGCAAATAGAAGTAATCACCACACTATAAAACTGTACTCTGAGGGTCCTTCAAAACAGTATATCCGCAATAAGGTGGAAGGTTGCACAGAACAAGGAAAGGACTCATGGGACACCAAATTTTGGGGCTCTTGTTGCTCAGTCTTTAGGAATTATTCAACTGGTGAAATGTTAGGCACAGGCTAAAATTACATGTGATATCAGCAGCTACTTCGTAACCCTATGATGCCCCTTCCAAATGCTCCTAGCCAGCTCTTCTTGGTCAGTATACAGGTTTGCCATCTCTTAGGCTTACACTGGGGGATTTGTAGTCCTCCAGATATTTTTAGGGTCCATTTCTCACCAATCTGGCTAACAATAGGGGTCCCTTGAGTAGCAGGTCACCAAGATCTGAAAGGCTGCAAGTTCCCTGCCCGGGCCCTGGCCCTTCCAAGAACATTTAACAAGGTCTAGTATCTAGAATATTAGGGTAGGGGAGGAAATAAATGTATTCCATGCTGATCTATTTACATAAAATGTGAAGATTCTGTGCATAAAGAATTTAGCACAGACATGTAAACCTACTATGCGGATGTTTGATGGATTGTTGTATTGATTGATGGAGTATTGATGTAATATTTTTGAGCTTTTTTAAGAGTGTCATATGTATTTGATTTTAGTAGTCTGTAACCCCGCTTCCATCCATTGGGAGAGGCGGGGAAACACAAATAAATAAATATATTATTATTATTATTATTATTATTATTATTATTATATACTTGAGATAATGTTGGCAACAAGAATGAGCATTCGGTGCTATCATTTTTTGCTACACTTACTGGTTCAAACGGGAGGACCATTTCATCTTTAATACCATACTTTGCTCGAAATGCCTATGGAGAAATTAGAAACCAAATATAAAAATCAATTTTACAACAACCTAACATTTACAACAATTTATAACAACAATGTACATTACCATTCATATAAAAGGTAAAATTTAAAAGTTCATGTTTACTAAGGTTGATGGTATAACAACTACAATACATTTAGAGGGTCACAATTTCCCCACCTCTGCTTTATATTTCTCAGCAACAATCACTTTGGCATGGATTCACCCATGGCACCACTGTCACATTAAAAGGACCAAAGATTAAAGGCACAAAGACAAAAAGTTTTCTCGTGTAATCACTACCCCAAACCCAACTGATCGGTCCCATACCCCACTCCTCCAACTCCTAAAACAGACAGAAGGAAAATATGGCTCTCCAGGCATTCCTGGACTGTAGTTCCACTCAACCTTCAGTATTAGCTATGCTGGCTAGGGATATGAAAACAGAAGTTCAACAACACTGAAGAACTATGTATTCCCTGCCATTGTGCTAAAGTGTATCTTTTTTCTTCATACCATATTGAGATTGAGGGCTCAACCTTATCTGTATTGTATTCCTCCCCAAGAGAAGGCATTATGTTGGCTCAGACAGACTATACAGTTAGCCTTCTGACTATAAAATACTGTATATACTTGACTATAAATCAACCTTATGTATAAATCGAGGGCAAGTTTTGGGGCCAAAATTATGGATTTTGCTATGACCCATGGATATGGTGTGGGTAAAACTTAGGGGCATATATCAAAGGATCTGAAGGATGAAGCAAAGCAAAACAATGTTAAAGGACTTACAAAATTCCAGCAGACATAACTCTTTGTGCTTACTCTTAAGGTTGGATGGATGAAAGAGTAGAGGGAGTCTGTGCTTCCAGGACAGATTATATTCTTGCTTTTCACCAGGGGATGGTTCCTTCTTTTAAATAAGAGTTAAGATACACTACCTACATTGGCCCGTGGATAAGCTGACTCAGGTTTCTGGATCAATTTTTTGACCTAAATTTCTAGACTTATACATGAGTATATACAGTAACTGTTCTTTTACATGAAAGAACATTTATTTTAAAAAGTTTATGCTGGTAGCTGTAAAAACTGTGTGCAACTACCCATCAGCTTCCTGCAAACTAAGGGGCTGTATAGGCCAGCATGGGGAACGAGTCGGGGCATGGCATTTGCACAACACAAACTCTGACTCCTCCCCATGCCGACATGACGCTGCGCACCCCAACACATGGCCGGTGGCACCATGGCACTCCTCTGGTGCTGTGTCCAGATAACACAGTATCAAAGGAGTGCAGAAAAGCCATGGCACCAGTGGCTATGATACCCTTTCTGCAGTGCAGAAAGGAGCCGCTTTTGCAGCTCCTTTTTGCACCATGGAAAGGCCAGATCGGGACCACAGCGTGCAGTTGCCATGTTCCTGATTTGGTGGAGAAAGAGGCAGCTGCAGGCCGCCCCTTAGGGGCAGTCTGTACAGCCCCTAAGACATTCTCAGGTTTAAAGAGGCTCACCTGTTTTTTCTTTAAGTCTCTCAGGGCAGCAATATCATCTGGAGAATCAGATGGGACACTTGTGACCACACCAGTTCCTTACAAAAAATATTGAGGAAACACAGGTTACCCAATTTTTATTGTTGGAGCAAAATCCACAAACAAAAAACCAATTTAAACTGAAGGATTTCAACTATTTTAAGTAAAAGTGCCTCCACTTAACGCATATTTAAAATAGAAATGGAAATATAAAAGCAACCACAATCTTTAACAGGCCAGCAGGGAGTATTGTATCTTACATTATCTTACTTTCTTGCAACTTCACATAGTTTCTGTTTTAAGTCTGAACTGAAACAACGATATACTCCTATGCAAACATCACTCCTGTGAAAGAGTAAATGAATATGAGGGGCTGAAGGATTTCGCATTCAGTTCTCTCCCTGAAGTTACATGGCTCACGTATTGAGAGGTAGATAATGTAGCAAGGAGCCTTTCCTATCTGGGAACCTCTCCACCTGATTTCAAACAAAGGTAGACAATTGTCAGGGTTGGGGGGGGGGGAGGTGGCAATGGTGCTTTACAGAGCGCCCAAAAAGGGCGCTCTGCCGGCGCCCGTGTTTGCTGCGCGAGGGAGCTGCAGCGGACAAACCACACAGCTCCCCCATGCAGCAAAAAGAACCTGCAAAAAGCGGGTTCTTCTTGTAGCGCAGTTGTGACGCTGCGAGGCACCAATGGAACACTTGCGGCGTCACAACCACGCCGTGGCATGCAGACGCTAAGTGTCCATCACGTCAAAATGGCGGTGCCCATGTGTATAGGGCGCCGCCATTTTTATGCCCCCAGTACGTACTGGGGTGAGTCCTGATTGGACGCTGCGTCCTCGGCCAACCCCTAGTACGTACTGGGGGCAGAGCAAAGGCCCAACTATAACAGGCCCATGTTAGTCTTCTGCAGGATCCTGGTTTATTTCCTTATTCAACGAGGCCTCTTTCAGGCCTAAAACAAACAAGAAAGGATCCAAAACAGTGAAATTGCTCCCCAACGTGTGTGGGGGAGGAATTGAGTAAAAAAAAAAAGCTCCACATTTAGGATTGAACAGACAGGCCAAAATAAAGCTGTTTCGGGTCACTTTGGAGGTATGCTGATTAAATGACACACACACTTCAAGAGGCCAGAAGCTGTGCCAAAGCTGCGGTTTGTCCTTAGGACTGGAGCGTGGCTTTGGTGCGGCTTCCAACCTCTTAGGATGCATGCGGCATTTAAACAGCATACCTGAAGCAGCTTTATTTTGCCCTGTCTGTTCGGGCCCATAGTCCCTGAAATCCTTGATACTAACAAAATAGATATAAAAGGGTCCTTCCCACTCTTTAAGGGACAGTGGAGGAAATTTCATGATCAGCCTTCATTCCACCTGAACAGCCCTGGCTGCATCTTAAAGAATCTTGGGGTTTGTAGTTTTTCAGAGGCACAAGAACAGCTCCCTTGCTGAGGATTTCAAGTACCTTTCCAAAACCCCAAACCCCAGGAGTCCATAAGATACTCAATAAGTTGCCATGGCAGATAAAATAGAATAACAGTGCTTTATCTGTGTCATGTGAAAGAGCACTATGAATTCTTCTCATTTATAGTTTTGAAGACACAGCTCTCCTGGGACTAAAACATGTCAGTGGATGCAAAAACACAGAAAAATCACCTTCATGCCCCCTAGAGCATAGAAAAAGCTGTTTTTTTTCAGTACATTTTGGAAAAATGATGGGCCACAGCCCTGCAAGGTCCAGTGGGGAGAGCAGGTACGCTCCTGCTCACCATGTCTTTAGCCAATGGAAAAATATGTAAAAATACAGACATTATAAAAAATATGTTTTACAATAGAAATTTCAGTGCAGACAGATATGGAACTGGAAGAAAACAAGAATGTAATGGAATGCCACCAAAAATGAAACAGGCATATTTCCATATCTCTGTCTAGGAATATTAATACGAGTTCTAAGAGGGCCAGCAGTGCAGCCACACCTATCTCCTTTCTAGAAGCAAAACAATACAGTCATAATCTCTTCGTATGTAGCCTAAGAATCTGGACCACAGAATGCCACAAGCAGAGAAGAAGGGAAAGCACTTGCAAACCAAACCACTTTAACAATCGCTACATGAACAAAAAGCAGCCCAACAGGTACACAACCAAAAATAATACTGATTAAGATGCAGCAGCCTCACCTTTGTCTTCCTTAATAGTCAACATAGGAAGAGCATAGATGACTTTGTAGCATGTTAGAGGAGCAGAAAGTGCAGCCCCAAGAATGTCCTACACAAGAGAGAAACAGGATGGTAACATGTTACATTTACAATATTACTTGTAACTGAAGCAGGAATAACAAATAAAACTAGACTATATATTACTGGATAACATTGTACATTTTTACATATTGTTTAATGATGCATGCTGTCTACATTGAATATATATTTTCTGCATACTTCTTTGAAACTTTACATGTAAGTGATCTACAAATACATGTAACTAAAGCATAATAAAGGTAGGCATAAATCACAAAATGTCACATGTACAGATCAGATGGGAGATACATGTTTCTCTTCTCTCTCAGATGGATTCCCACAAAATGTCCCATGCACTTTGGCAAAGATACTCACCTCTCCCATTAGCTCTTTCACAACAGGTACTACTCCGTTGGTTTTTGTGAAGCCTTGGTAGGACATGTTCCTGGCAGCTCTCTGCGTGCAAATAAGAATATCCCCACTCAGGGTCTCAAAACCAATATACTTCATATCAGGGCGAACCCAACAATTTGTCTGCCCAAACATGGTCTCTGGTCTGAGAGTAGCAGCTACCAAAAAAAATATTCTTTGCCTTAAGGCCACTGTAAAAGAAAGGAAAGGTAGTCTAGAAAACTAGTTTAGAAAAAAAAAAAAACCACAATGACCCACAAGAAGAACATCCACCAACCTACATATTATAAGTTCTAAAGCCTGTTGCCAATATTCCTTTATATGTGCCATCACCTATGGCATAAGCACACTCAACTTTGTTTGAGTTAATCTAACAAAGCAACTAAAACGTATTAACTGTTGGTACTTCACATAATCAGATTACTATCAAGAAAGGCACCACAATAGGAATCCAGCTGCTCCTGTCCACAGCAGTGGATTCTTATCTGTGCTTTCTACATTGCAATTTATCATACGATTATAAACCTGTTGGTGGGAATCACATTTTTTTTCACTTGCCAGTGCATATAAAAGTCTTTAAACAGTTTACAGTATCATTTATTAAATGCAAAATTGCACTAGGCCATAAGAAAAAGGATGCAAAAGTAAAAATAATCAAAAATTTGCCAGAATACAAGAATGAAAGAAAGTGCACAAATGCTGTAAACAGACTGATGGTGGATAACAAAACGGCGCTGATGAAAATTACCATATTAGCAAAGCACTCTAAAGCCATAAGGTATATCTGTACAATAAAACAGAATTTTAAAAAATTGATTTGGCACCAAAACAATTGCAGCGTTGGCATAAAATATAGTTCCACAGGATTTAAGACGTTGGATGGAAATGAAAGAAATAGGACACAGCAAAAGAACAAAGAAACCATTTCATCGCATTCACTTCACAGAAAAGAAGAAAAAGACAGCTTCTGAGTCACAAATGTAAACCTTGGACAAAAAAAATCAGAAACACTTCTTTCCTCAAGAAATGTAGCGTTGAGGCATACATAGATACAGACGTCTATGCCACTATATATAGATAAATAAGCAAGCATTATTCTTGGTCTGACTTATGCTAAATAGCACAAGCTTGGGCATATCTTGTTGGTTGTTGTTTCCGACGTATGGCATTAAACCTATCATGGGGTTTTCTTGGACAGATTTCTTCAGTGGTGGTTTGCCAAGGCCATTCTTCTGAGGCTGAGAGTGTGTGGCTTGTCCAAGGTCACCCAGTGGGTTTTCATGGCTGAGCCAAGATTTGAACCCTGGACCCCAGAGTCCTAGTCCAATGCTCAAGCCACTATGCCACGCTGGCTCTCATAGGCATATCTACTCAGAAGAAACATTTATGTTCAATTTCCCCATTTCTTACATGTATATCCACCTTTCTACCAACAATCTCAAAGTGGCATACGTAGCTCTCCTCTTCCTCAGTATAGCCTTCAAACATGCCAGGAGGCAGGTGAAGCTGAGATACAACAGTGGCCTGAGGTCAATCAGTCAGTTTCATGTAATCTAGATCTCCCTAGTGTCAGTCCAATGCAACTATAACAAATCTCAGCACAACTATCTCCCACAAGAAAGTTATTTCAGGCCTAATGAATATGTTTTAAAGTAGTTTTAATTCTACAAATAGTTAAATTAAATTTTAACAACTTTTTGTATTTTTTCTATATGTCTTTTTATCTGCTACTGTATATACTCGTCTATACAATGAAAAATTTAAGCCCAAAAATGGGTTCCAAAACCCTAGGTAGACATATATGGGTCAATACAGTAATACTTCTCCATGAGCCTTGGGAAAACTGTGGAAAATGGCGAGGAGAGAAACTGAAGGTCTGTGTTCCACTTTTTGCAAGCCAATAGCCTTGGGGTAAGTGAGGGAAATCAGAGGTCTCTCTCTCTCTTCTTTATTTCTTTATTTATTTATTTTGCAACCCATCAGCCTTGGGGAAGGTTGTGGGGAAGGGAGGGAAATTGGAGGGTTGAAGTATAATAACTACCCCAGAAACTTACCTTAATTTCACAGGGTAAGGTTCTACCACCTTCATTTTGATCAAAGTGTATTCTTGAGGTCCTACACCCTAAGAGCCAATAGACAAACAATGAGTACAGCATGTCTACCTCTGGCTTCCATGGGTGTTTCAGAGTCTGATCAGACATCCTAATTTAAACTAGACGTCATTTACTAGGGGGAAAACAATTCATGTGTTCTATACAACAAGGACAGAACTAGTACTAACCCTGCTAACTGATCCCTGCTCACCTAAGGAATGATGCATCTATCTCAATAAATAAATCCATCTAAACAAACCTTCAGCACGCCTAACAAAGGGAGTAGTGGTTGTAGGAAGGAACCTAATGTAAACAATACATGCTACCATGTATATGAACACCAAAGCCAGGATCCTAACTGCTTTCCCCAAAAGCATATGTTCCCAGAAAATTTAATATTAGCTTTCTTTCCTATCTGAATAGTTGACTCCACCAACTACTTTTAAAACTCTCTTAATTAGTAGCTGGTAACCCCAAACTATTTTCAAAGGTAAGACAACATAAAGCATACAGCAATAATTTAACTTGGAGATTGTGAGAGGACAAAGCAATGAAACTAGGCAATCCACTTCAAACAAAGGTTATCATTGGAATGCCTTGCAAAGCAATACACTCCTCTTTGACGTATGTGGCAAAAATCCCAATTAAAACCACTTCATCTCCAGGCTATAATACAAGAAAATGTGGGAAGTCAAAGGGGTGAATGCTTTTGTAAGGTACTGTATACTACCAGCCAAAACTGGTACTGTAGAATGTACTCCAACTCAAGAATTTTGTTTGTGCCCTTGATGACAATGATGGGTCCAAAAGTACACTGAAGCTGCATACCTATTCCTTTAAGAGAATGTGACCTTATTCAGAACTGGTTGTGCTACAACCATTTGGACTGAGAAACTACCAAGTGTTTCTGCCCTATCGGGATTAAACTTTAATTCACTGGTATCAATCCCATGCAATACCAGGCAAAATCTCAGTAGATTCACCAACACATCTGCTTGCAAGGTAAGGGAGAAAGCAAATGTGTGGGTGACCCTCCCAGCTCTTGTGTTGAGATATTAAACAGCATGAGGTACAAAGGCTAAACCCTACATAACTCCACATGGAAGCCTCCATGGGGTCTTCAGTGGAGCCAAGCAATATGCCCCAAACATTGTCCTCTACAGCCAACCCTCCATGTAAAACTGGAACTACTGTACAGATTGCTATCACTTTCAACTCAGAGAACTTGACCTGGGAGGATATGATAATTGATGGTATGTAAGCCACTGAAAGATCAGCCAAAACATGAAATGAAAGTGATCATACCATCTGCGAAGAAAAATGGAATTCAATAGAGAAATGGGGTGGGGGATATGATTTTCACTCATTCTCCTTTCCTTTTGCAGGTCTCAGTGTAATTTCCCATGCTGTTCTATTTAGTGCATGTTTAGATTCAACTATCACCTGCTTTTCCTCCTCAGTTCAAAGAAAGCATGTCATTATCAATTAAACACACTGAAAGTATTTATTACCTCCCCTGTTTGCCTGTCATGATCCATGCATGGCTGTCCATCTTTTGGTGAATAAATAGTATATCTAAAAATTAAATGAAATCATTACTTAGCAACACAGGCTAGAGACTGAGAAAACATATTGCGTCTTGAGGTCACAATGCTAACATACAATTAAATACACATGGCACTAATACTAATTTATTTATTTATTTATTTCTATGCCATCTTTCTTCCAGAAAGGTACCCAAGGCAGCTCTGAAATACAATCATTTAAATGATTTTAAAATAAACATTTTAAACAATTAAAATCAGCCAGCTACAAAAGTATAAAATGACATTCAGGGAAAAAAATATATCAAAAAAAAAAAAAATCTAAAGCACACATCTCATGTAAGTCTCCCTGACACAATTACATATTAAAATTGTGCTTGAATACAAATGCCTTTGCCTGCTGGTGAAAGGAAAACAGGGAGGGGGCCAGCCTAGCCTTCTGTTCCAGAAGGTGTCAACTAATTGTTGGCACTTAGCAGGGTCCTATGCAGAATCATTCCAAGAAAGCTGTTGCTTGGAGGAAAATAACAGAAACTACTCCTTTCCATTTTTTTTTCAACTCCTACAGCAAATCTGCAAAAGAAGCAACTATCCCTGGGTAATATAACACAAATTATTCCTGTTTTGAATGCTCATACATTTAGTTATTCAAGAAAGAGCTGTACATCCCAGGCTCCTTCAGCATTTGCAGGAGCAACCTGTGTAATCAATGTTCCCTCCATTTAGCAGCAAACCTGCAAATATTATTTACAATTTGACTACACATGATGATTGTTACATTCATTCATTTATTTAAAATCCTTGAATTAGTAACTGTAAATTTGAACAAGGTAAGAGTTCTTTTGGAAACACTGGTATATCACATGCACATTGAAGAATGCCTTGACATTCTGTCAAACTCCAATGACACCCACAATATATGTTCAGGATACAATCAAATAATCCCACAGGCAACCTTTATGGAACAGAGCAAGCAGGTAAGCAGCCTTCAGCCTATCCCTACTTCTATAGAATGATAATATTAATGAAATATACTTACCGCTTTCCAAATTTAATTTTATTTCTTTCTCTCAGGGTGAGAAACTGCCACCGTACAAAAGAATCATAATAGGGGTTGACATCAGTGGTAACAAAAGAACGCCTCCAATCAATCTGGAAATTAATAAAAAGAAAAGTCTAATCATGTTCCCAAACTTTGTGTGGAATTTTGGGATGTAATCAGGAGTTCCCCTTTCACTTAAAGGTCAGAATCCATGATTGCTGTGAATGTAAATCTCTGTGCACAAGAGAGCTTTAAATCTTAATTTCTTCAACAGCAACTCCAGATTTCAAGTGGGAAACTACTTTTAAAAGGAGGATGGGGAACAGGTAGCCCTCCTGTTATTGTTAATTGGACTACAATATCCATCAGACCTAACCATTAGCTTTACTGGCTAATTGCAATCTGAAAATTTCTGCAGGGGCAAGCCAATGTTTTAAAGCCCTTTTCAAAAGTAGAATGTGATATAGCATCAGCTGTTCAAGGAGATGGGGGATGAATCTTCTCAAAAAATCTAGCCAAATGACTTGCATGAATCCAAACACCATTCAGACAGATGGCAACACTAATTGCTCAACTTACTTCAATTCTTAAAAGCTGTTTTTCTCTAAATAAGAACAATAGTTTTTAAAATGCAGTATATAATAATTTTAATATGCAGAAATAATGAGAAAATGCTCTTACATATCATTCAGATGTATGCGACTGAACATTTTATTTTTAAAATGTCTACAGCTTAACATAAAAATTACAGAAACATACAGAGAAAAAAGACCTAAGACCATCACTCTGACATTCTTTTTCAAGAAAAGTTTCAGATGTAACAGGTACCTTGAGTCCCATATTCTTTAAATCTCGAATGGCCAAAGGTGGGAAGTAATCAAGCCAATGCTCAGCTTCCGAGAACTTTGCTATCTCTTTGTCAGAAAGGCCTAAAGATTTCATGATTCCCCACTGGTATTTTGAAGAGCCAGTTTTGGCAGCAGCTTTACTCTTGAAAATGGAAGGGAAAAAAAGTTAACCTCTAGCAAGGTAAGGGCAAGAGCCTTTTTATGTTCACAGGAACCTTGAGACAAGGAACTAAGGTGATGTAAGAAATGCATGTTGAATAGTTTCACTGCATTATTCCCCATTTAAGAACATATGAAAGTGTTCCACTATATTTCTGAGATGGAAGTAATCTACCCATTGCCCAGAAAGCTCCTTATAGCTGTCCAGCTCAGGCCTCTTCTAAGAGTAATGTTTCCCCTTTTCTGCAATCGACTGGGTTAGGGGTTGAGGGGGAAAGCCAGCGAGAGAGCAAAAGAGGGTGGTCCTCCCCACTTTTCAGTCTGACCCCACCCACTGGCAAAATAGAGTCAACAAACTTCCTTTCAAGGAATGAAGCTCTCAGTGGAAAAAGATCCCTGCTTTGAGAGATACCTTTTTGCCTTTAGCCTTATCTTTGATGACTATTTCTTCCCTCTTGGAATCCTCCTCCTCCTCCTCCTCTTCTTCTTCATCAGGGAATTCTGGTGGACAGCCATAAAGCTCCATTTCTCTTTTCAATTTATCAGCACAGGCCTATAAAAAATGCACAGTAATTATAACATGGGAAACAATTTATATTCACAAGATCTAGGATCAACTCTTGACAATATCAAACTTACTTTAATGCCTTCCTATAGCAACATCAAAGCTGGTAATGGTGTACAGGTTTTGGGCTGGTTTTCTCAGATGTTTGGCTGGTTGGTTCACAGAGTACTAGGAAATTCATAAAAATGGGACCACTTCCTTCTTATTTCTCAAGGTGATAAGGGGTAGGAGTCAGATTTTGTTCTTGTCCTTCCCCCCCCCCCCCCCCAATGTTGCCAAACAAAAGGAAACAAAAAAAAAAAAAAAAAAAAAAAAAAAAAAGAGGGGGCTCTTTTCTCTTACAACTCCCCCGCCCCAGAACCCATACAAAACCCAGCAATATTTGTTCCAGAGGACTGCCAACTGTCTAAAACACAAGAGCTCTCCCTAAGGAGAACAAATTGGGAAATAAGGAAAAAATTCCACCTACCCACTTCCTCCAGCACCACTTGGACCCTACTGAGTTCATGTCTGGACCCATGTCATTCATCATGGGTCTATTATAACCATCTATTATCCCCTCTGTTGTAAGCCGCCCGGATTCCCAGTGATTGGGCAACATATAAATAAATCCTATTATTATTATTATTATTATTATTATTAGGACTGGTTACAGGGAACAAATAATAGCTTCACTGGCTACCATTTTGCTTCCATGCTCAATTCAAAGTCCAGGTGATGACAAATAAAGCCCTACACAATTTGGGTGAAACCTATCTATATATTAAAAAAACTGACTCCCAACATAAGGCTCAGTTTTAAGATCCATAGGGAATGCCTTCCTCAATCCTACCACTGTCACAGGCATGCCTGGTGGAAACTTGAGAAGGTGTTCTTGGTGGCTGCTCTGTTGCACACACTCCAATAAGTAGCTAGGCTTGCCCCATCTCTGATTTCCTTCCTCTGACACACAAATTCTCTTTTAAAGACAGGTTTTTCACTGTTAACTAGTTATTGTGAAAGGTCTTTAAACAGCAAAGTGTATGTTCACTGTTATTCCCACTGTTATGTTTAAATGCTTTCGTACTGTTTTAAATTAGTGCTATTTTAATGGGACTTTTTATTTACATAAGGTGATTGCATATTTTAATGTAATTTAATACTGTTTTTAGATTATTTTGACTGTTTTAATTTTTATTGTAATGTTTCATTTTGTTTTGTTTTAATGGTTTTATGTATGAGCTGCCTTGGCTCCCTTCTGGAAGATAGGCAGCATAAAAATTTATTAAATAAATAAATATTATAAGCATTTTTAAAGCTATACTTAATCTATGAAAACAGAAGGAACCCTCAAAAGCAGAAAGTGGGTTTACAGATAATAAAAAAAGAAAAATCCACTCGCCATACCCAGATCTTTAAAGTTACTCTGTTGATCTCAGCCTATCATTTTAAGCAAGCAAGCTATAAGCAACTGTTAGGTCATCCATCTGAGCACTAACGACTATGGCAGATGATCAGATCCCATTATATCCAAAACATTCCCATATTTTTCCCCACAACACACTACCTGAATTTGTACATGACACATTAATTGATCCCCAAAGCAAAATTATAGCAGGCAAACCAATTAATAGATTCTTCTACATACAGAAAATAAAGTCTTAATTTTACCTTAATGGGCATCCCAGTACAATGCAGTCCAAAAGGAAATAGGCAGGTTTTTCCTTTTAGTTTCTGGTATCCAACTGCAAACTAGAGGAAGCACAAAAACAACAGCAAGCATTATACAGACATATAACAGACTGGGAACTAGGAAGAAGGGTTAAAGACTAGTGATTAGGACACTTAAGAAGTGTTTGCATTTAGTAGTAAACGGTTGCAGTGTTTTGAAGACACACTCTTTGCTTATGTAGAGGGTGTATAGGCACTATACAGACTGTGAAAGAAATAAAAAAGTAAAATCATTCAAATGAGTTTATCAGAAATTGGAAGTGATACCTTACAGGCAATATACTACATGTAAGAGAGTTGGAGAGGAGTAGTTTATGGAGAAAGTAATAAGGATAAAACAAAAACAAAAAAATCACATGCCAAGAATAAATTAACAAGAAAAAATCAAGTTGCTGTACTGGTGTAATGTGTAATGTCTCTAGTTATTTTTAAAATACATTTTAGAAGCATTTTGACAGTAATTTCAAAGTTTATGCTGATTTCTTACACATTCTAACTCCCCCAAATAATAATAAAAAAACAAATACAGGTTGAGTATCTCTTATTCAGATTTCTGAAATCAGAAATACACCAGAGTCCAAAATTGCCCATGTGGGTGGCTAAGATAGTAACATCTTTGCTTTGTGATGATTCAGTGTACACAAACTCATTTCACTTATAAGATCATTAGAAATATACTGTATAAAATGACTTTCAGGCTTTGTGTATAAGGCGTACCATATTTTCCAGCATATAAGACGACTTTTTAGCCCTTTTAAATCTTCTCAAAAGTTGGGGGTCGTCTTATATGCCAGGTTAACCCCAGCCTGCTCAGGCTGCAAGAGAGCCCCGCAGCCCAGCGCATGCACCTGACCTCCTCCCACCTTCCAAAGGTCTGATGAAACTGGTGCGCGCCCGGCCTGCTCCTGCCTTCCCAGGTCTCCAAGGAGGCCCAGGCCTCCACAAAGGCCGGAAGAAAGCAGTGCGGCCCGGCACATGCAACTGGCCTGCTTTGCAGCCTGGCACGGTCGCCCCCAGCCTCCTCCTGCCTTCTAGGCCTTCAAAGGCCCTCTGAAGCTAGCACGTGCCCAGCCTGCTCCTGCCTTTCCAGGCCTCCAAGGAGGCACAGGCCTCCACAGAGGCTGCAAGAGAGCCGCGCAGCTCGGCGCGCGCACCCGACCTCCTCCCACCTTCAAGACCTTCAGAGGTTCACTGAAGCTGGTGCGTGCCTGGCCTGCTCCTGCCTTCCCAGGCCTCCAAGGAGGCCCAGGCCTCCACAAAGGCTGGAAGAGAGCAACACAGCCCAGCACGTGCACCCGGCCTGATCCGCGGCTTGGTGCAATCGCCGCCGGCCTGCTCCCACCTTCCAGGAGTAGTCTTATACGGCAAGTATATACCAAAGTCTATATTTTAACTTGAAAAGTTGGGGGTTCGTCTTATATGTCCAGTTGTTTTATATGCTGGAAAATACAGTATATAAAACATCAATGAATTTCATGTTTAGACCTGGAGTCCATCTCCAAGGTATCTCATTATGTATATGCAAATATTTCAAAATTCAAAAAATTCTGAATTCCAAAATATTTCTAGTCCCAATCATTTTGGATACGGGACACTCAACCTGCAGCGTGATTATTACTTGTACAGCATTGCAATGTGCAATGATAATGCATTATTATTCAAACACTACAATAACTAAAGGAAATGAAGTATTTCTCCAAGTTCTATTTACAACAAAGTAATGAGAAACATAGACGTAACAGACCGGCTTTAAAAGCTTCTGTCCGGGCAGCTTGGGAATGCAGCATTTACATGCCACACGCTCCCACACCACCTTGAAGCTGCCCAGAGGTTAGGCAGCCACCCAGATGCGGGTGTTCAAGACGCTGCAGCAGTGCAACGTTTATATGCCACAAGCCACCACAGCATCTGGAAGCCAGCTTTGGGCTGCAGGACTGAAAAAGCCCTCCTTTCCAGGCTGAAAAAAAGAGCGGATCTTTTCCACTCCTTTTTGGCTGGGGAAAAGGCGCATTGGGGCTGTGGTGCGTGTTTGCCACAGCCCCAATCAGTCTTCGGAAGGGGTGGCTTCAAGCCACTGTGTCTGCCCATCTGTTTCGCCCCTTAGTTCCATAGCTATCTGTCCAATCTTATGTTTCTATTCAAAAGTAAGTCCCAAATAGTTCAATGAGATTAATTCCTGGCTAAACATGTTCAGGATTTACAGTCATCCCTCCATATTTGAGGCTTTGATATTTGCGGATTTGATTATTCACGTATTTCATTAATATGTTCTCTCTAGGACCGTCTAGGTCCTCCAGTGCAACTCTGTGGTCAACTTTAATTAAAAGTTGCACTGAAAGTCCATTTGTAGCTACTCCAGTGCCATTCTATGGTCAGTGTATGTTGGACATTGACCACAGAGTTGCACTGGAGGACCTAGAGATTCCTAGAGAGGTGTCCTCTCAGGTAAAAACAATGTTTTTGTTATTTGCGGTTTTTCCATATTCATGGGGGTCTTGTTCCCCTAACCCTAGCAAATATGGAGGGATAACTATACGGTCTTTTTTATTCAATCTACCTCCAGTCTATTACATTTATAAAATGTTTTTATTAAACTTTAGCTAGTAACATTAAAACAGATAAAACTTTAGTTTAACAATAAAGCCTCTGGCCATTATTCAAAACAGAGATGCCCAAATAAAAATGATTTCTAGATCTCTGAAAGTTGTAAGAGTCTGTAGAGCAGGGGTGGACAACTTGTGGCCGTCCAGATGTTGCTGACTACAATTTCAATCAGTCTTCACCACTGGATGTCCTGGTTATGACTGATGGGAGTTGTAGTCTGTCAACATTTGAAGGGCCACAAGTTGCCCTTTCTTGCTCTAGAGATATGAACTTCAGTTGTAATACAATAAATGAAGGCATACAAGCATCAAAGCTACCCGTATTGGTGTATGGAAAATATAGAAGTTAGTTTTATACATCATCCTAATTATCATATTTTTTTTAATTCCCTCTACCAAGATATAGGTTTGTCGCCCTGTCAGTTTTTAGGTAGGCTTTGTTATGGCCACTGTGTACCTTCTGACTTATGATGACACTAAGGCGAAACTATCATGGGGTTTCTTGGCAAGATTTGTTCAAAGGGGGTTTGCCATTGCCTTTTTCTAGGGCTAAGAGTGTGACTTGCCCAAGGTCACCCAGTGGGTTTCCATGGCCAGGTGGGGATTCAAACCCTGGTCTCCACAGCATTATTCCAATACTCAAACCACTACACCACGCTGGTTCTCAATGAGCCTTCAGACCTTTTTACTTCTGTCTGCTTTTGGAAGAGAAGGGGTGTCATCCAATTGTGCCGAGTTCATTGCAGATGGCTTTCTAAATCTCTAAATGTTTTAAACATTAATTTTATTATTAAATTGTTGCTCTGCTTTTGAATCCATTGTTTTAATTGCTATCCTCTATTGGGACATTTATTTGAAAAGAGTACATAATTAAGATGAATACTGAAAATCCATGTTAGACTGTACCACTTTAGATAGTAGCAGGGGGTAGAATGACTGGCTACTTATCCATACAAAACAATGCCTTGCACTTAGTAATCTGTATGTCAGAGAAAACACTAGATCTTCTTGACATTAGGGATTCAATGAGGAAAATCACTTTGTACTAAGGAGTATTCAGACATCTGAACACTAAAGTAGTAAAAACCAAGCACAAGCCTACCACCTCAGTGAGACCTGAGCAAATCTTTAAATGGATATCGGGTAACAAGTGGTCTCTCATACTTAGTGGAACCAAAACATGGAAAAAACCAACATGGAAGGTTTAGAGAGAAGAAGAAGCAAATTCATAGGTCATTAAGGGTTTGTCTTCACATTTACATGTGTGGAGTTTCATGCATGTCTTCCTTGACACTGGGAAGTTAAAGAGAAGATACAGAAGTGATAACATATGGTTATTACTTCTGAAGAATGAAAGTGTGAACTCAACAGGCTCAAAGACCAGATAAGAAACCTTTATTTTCTTTGGAATGGTTTACTGAGGTGGCTAACAGTAAAAAGAAAATGCTTACCTCACACTTAGATAAAGAAAACGTGTGTCCTAGGTGAAGCTGGCCATTCATGTAGGGGTATGGAAAGGTGACAAAGTATTTCCCACTGCTGAATAGAGATTACAATATAACGACAACAACAAAACACATTAACTAATTTGCAAAAATTAAACAAGATAAAGCCAGCAATAAAATATGTCACTGCTCAGAGCCGTGGCACATAAATAGAAAAGAATGCTAAAAGAATAATATTGATTATTAAATATTGAAAAGAATTACAACAATACTATTCCTGGGGTATTTGGATCTGAACAAATGCCGTACAGGTTGAGTCTATCTTCAGAATTCCAAAATCCAAAATTGTCCACATGGGTGGCTAAGAATGTGACACCTTTGCTTTCTGATGGTTCAGTATACACACACTTTGTTTTGTGCATAAAATTATTTAAAATATTATGGATAAAATTATCTTCTGGCTATGAGTATATGAAATTATATATAATTTTAATGTTTAGACTTGGGTCCCATTTCCAAAATACTGCATTACAGTGCTTCCTTGACTTACACGGGGGATCCATTCCGGACTCCCTGCATAAGACAAATACCATGTATGCTTGAGCTCCACTGAAAATAATGGGACTCGTGCATGTGGTGCAATGTAGTACGCACACCATGGCCGTGTGCACCATTGGCAGTTCCGTCATGCGGCTTTCAGCATAAGCTGAAAGCATATACCGCAGCTGCCTTTGACGCAGGCACACTGTATTTATAAGCAAATATTCCAAAATCTGAAAAAAATCTGAAGTCTAAAACACTTGTGGTCCCAAGCATTGTGGATAAAAGAGACTCAGCCTGTAACTCACATAACTACAAATGTGATAAATTAGGTCTGTCACCCAATTCAGTAGTCAATCAAACATGAATTTTAATCAGTTAATCTGCACACAATCAATAATATCAATCTTTGCACAGGAAGGCAAGCCCACTCAACAGTTCCTCATCTTCTCACCCTCCAAAAATGCTATTAAAGGAAGCAAAGGAGGGGTGGGCAACTGTTAGGGGTTTAGGGTCACACAGACCCCCCAATAAGACCTTGAGGGCCAAACTCACATCTGTGTTTCACTGCACAAAATATTTTTTTTAAATGTTTCATTTCCAAATGACTCTTAGGGAACATGGGGGCAATGTCATCACACTGTTTTCCCCCAGGCCATTTTAAGGCCAAGAAGAGGGCATTTTTTTGTTTTTTACAACAAGAAATGACCCAGATGTTGACTCCTAGGTCATGTCCAGTAAGAAAAAGGCCTCTCTTCTGCACCTGGAATGGCCCAGTAGGGTAACAAAACATGGTAAAATGTAGATGTTTGGGGGCACTTTGGAAGATAAAAAAGAGTATTTTACGGTGAAATATTTTTCAAAGAAGACCTAAAGGCAACAAAAACAACCCTGTGAGCCCAAATGCAGTCCACAGGCCATACCTACTGCCCACCGAGTTGGAGAAAACAAGCATTGTGGCATTGTGCACAGACACTCCAATCCTGCTCCCACCCCACATGACTACAAGTACAGGATTTCACTCCTTGCTATGCAAATGCCACTTGCACAACAGAAGTTTCCTTCCTTTTCTTCCTCTCCATCCATACCCATCCATACCATCTCTTTTTCTGGAGCTTGCATCCATTGTTCTGTGTTCTAGTCTCTGGAGCAGCAGAAAACAAGCTTGGTCCATCCTCAATTTGACACCCCTTCAAATACTTAAACAGGGCTATCATATCACCTCTTAACAGTCTCTTTTCCAGGCTAAACATACTCAGCTCCCTATGTCTTTTCTCATAAGGGATGGTTTCCAGGCTGTTTACCATTTTGGTGGCCCTCCTTTGGACAACATCCTTTTTTAATTGTGGTGCCCAGAACTGGACACAGTATTCCAGGTGAGACCTGACCAAAGCAGAATAGAGTGGCAGTATTACTTCACTTGATCTAGACACTATACTTGTATTGATACAGCCATAAATAGCACTGGCCTTTTTAGCTGCCACATCACACTATTGACTCATGTTTAACTTGTAGTCTACTAGGACTAGATCCCTTTCACACGTAGTCTCATTAAGCCAGGTGTTCCTCATCCTATATCTATGCATTTTATTTTTTCTACCTAACTGCAGGATCTTACATTTACCATCAATGAGTATACTACTGTACTAAGTAGAAGACTAAACTCAGAACTTGCATACCTAATCCAAAGCTAAGCTGATTTTTTACTGACGTCAACAATCTTTAAGTCAGAATGTTGAATACTAAAATGATTACACAGCTAACATTAACAAAAACTCTGGTATTCTGCACACTCATCAACCCCCCCCCTCCAGTGTTCTGTGACCTCTAAAAAGTGTACCCTTACCTTTTTTGGCTAGCAGCATCTGAAGCATTAACCTCAAATGCTCTCTCATCTTCCCATTTCTGTTGAATTTCTTTTTCAATCTTCTTCAGGAAATCTACTTTAGCTGTTCCCTTCCGCTCCTTAGGAGAGCAAAAACATTATCTTATTAGAGAGTTTGGTTTAATTAGCTTATAAATGTCAACACAAAATCTCACCTGAATATTGTAATAGAATTTTTCCATGTTACACGAAATTTAACACACTCTAACTCTGGATATTTGATGTCTCAGTACTCATGAACAAGATGCCTCTTATACAAAGTTAAAGATTAGTACATTAATGAAAATAATGAAAAAGCAGTTAGGACTTCTATCCATCTTTTCATGAGTTCAAACTCACTTTTTTTATTAGGGTCATCAAGACTACAAGATATCAAGCTGTGTTATTCTGAAAATGTATTTATGAGTTGCTACTACACTTAATTATTAACTTGATGCTTATATCTTGAGACCGCATTACAGGATGGACAGATGAAGGATCAATTATCTGAAGAGAGGGAAAAAAGTATGCAAATACAATATGGCTATATAGTTCACTCCACTATGATAAATTAATGGAGGGTGTTGAGAACATTTGTGATTTTATATTGAGTTTTTAAAATGCCCTTTTAAAAATGCTTCCCTTCCATATGGAGCAAGTTGCCGATTTCATTTCAGAGAGTATTTTCATGCTACTGATAATCAGAAACCTTGAAATATTCACAGTTCCTTTTTATGAATTATGATGTGTTAAGGTAATAGTCAAATTAATATAAGTAACCATATATAACAATAAACATGACAGTAGATGTAATAGTACTGCATGCACCGAAAATTCTGTGTGCAACATTATGCAAACAGCAGGCATCTTTAGGGAGGCTTAAACTCAATGACCATTTGGTTATCTCTCAACTCTCTGCTAGCTTCTTTTGGCCTCCAACCACACTCCAACTCTTCAACTCATTCTCTTGGTCACTGTCTTGACCTAGTTCTTGCTGGAAACTGCGCCATTTCTGACTACCTGGCACTTGACTTTCCACTATCTGACCATCATTTAATCTCCTTTGCTCCCACTTATACTCCTCCTCCTCGCCATACTATTCAACGTCTATTTCGTGATCTTCAATCTGTTGACTCTAACCATCTTGGTCTGACCCTGGATTCATCTCTCTCTTCCCTAAATCTCGGGGATTCTGCTGATTCAGCTATGTCTTTATTTAACTCCACTCTTTCCTCAACTCTCGACCATTTTGCCCCTGTCTCTGTACGCACTTCTTCCTCTAAGACTAGACCTCAGCCCTGGCTTACCCCCAACATTAAGTTTCTCCGGTCCTGCTCTAGAGCGGCCGAACGTCTTTGGAGAAAGTCCAAAGAGTGGGCTGATTTTATCCATCTCAAATTTGTTCTTTCTTCCTTCTCACGCGCCCTCTCTATGGCAAAACAGAATTATTACAAATCATTGATCTCCACCAATGAGAGGCGCCCGCAGCGTTTGTTCTCCACCTTCAACACTTTGCTTAAACCTCCCTCTCCGCCTGTCTCTTCATCTTTCTCTCCTAATGACTTTGCTAACTATTTTATCTCTAAGATTACCACTATTCGCTCTGAGATAGTCCCTCCTGATTCTTCTTCTGCTCTTAATCTTCTATTGCCTTCGCCTAACAAATTTTCTGTCTTTCCTCCTGCCTCTTTGGATGAACTCTCTACACTTCTGAACTCTTCCAAACCTGCAACCTGTCCTCTTGATCCAATTCCTACCCGTCTTCTAATCTCTATAGCTCCCTCCTTTCTGCCCTCGCTTCTCCACATCTTCAATCTCTCTCTCTCTCTCTACAGGCTCCTTCCCGTTGGACTTCAAACATGCTCTCATTTCCCCAATTGTGAAAAAACCTTCTCTTGACCCCTCCTCTTTGTCTAGCTATCGTCCGATTTCTCTTCTCCCCTTTCTTTCTAAGGTTTTGGAACGGGTTGTCTATTCGCGCTGTCTTGAGTTTCTTGAAGCCAACTCCATTCTCGATCCCTTTCAGTCTGGTTTCCGCCCAAGGCATTCTACAGAGACAGCTCTCACCAAGATCTCGAATGACCTTTTACAGGCCAAGGCTAATGGCCTTTACTCTGTTCTCATTCTTCTCGATTTGTCTGCAGCCTTTGACACTGTTGATCACTGTCTTCTAGTTGACATACTCTCTGACCTTGGGTTCTCAGACTCTGTTCTCGACTGGTTTAGATCTTACTTGTCTGGCAGATCTTTTGCAGTAGTTGCAGGGGGTCTGACTTCTTCTCCTGTTCCCTTATCTGTTGGAGTTCCCCAGGGCTCTGTTCTGGTTCCCCTTCTGTTTTCTCTCTACACACTGTCCTTAGGAAAACTCATCAGCTCTTTTGGTTTTTCCTACCATCTGTATGCCGATGACACCCAGCTGTATCTTTCTGCCCCTGACCTTTCTCCAAGTCTTGAACAGCAAGTTTCATCTTGTCTCACAGCTGTCTCGCAGTGGATGTGCCATCGGCGTTTGAAGCTCAACATGTCCAAGATGGAGCTTCTTGTCTTTCCTCCTAAGCCCACCCTTCAACACTCCTTCTCTGTCTCTGTGGACAACATTTCCATTCAACCAGTCCAGCAAGCCCGCAGTCTTGGTTTTATCTTTGATTCTTCTCTGTCGTGTATCCCTCAGATCCAGACCACAGCCAAGGCTTGTAGATTCTTTTTGTACAATATTGCCAAAATCCGACCATATCTCTCCGCCTCTACTGCCAAGATCCTGGTCCATGCCCTAGTGATCTCACGACTTGATTACTGTAATGTCCTCCTGGCTGGGCTTCCTTTTTCTCACCTCCGTCCTTTAATCTCTGTCCAGCATTCAGCTGCACGCATTATCACTTCCACCCACCGCTCTGACCACATCTCTCCTGTGTTGGCATCCCTTCACTGGCTCCCTCTCCCTTTCCGCATTCAGTATAAGCTCCTGCTGTCGACATTCAAAGCCCTCCATGGACTGGCCCCTCCTTACTTATCAGACCTTCTTTCTCCTCACCTTCCCACCAGGGCCCTCCGTTCTGGTAGTCAAGGGTTCCTGTCTCAGCCCAGGATTTCCTCTGCCCCAACTAGGATTCGCCCCTTTTCACTTGCTGCCCCTCACTCCTGGAACCTTCTTCCTCCACAAGCAAGACCCATCACTTCATTAACCAGCTTCAAAACGGAGTTGAAAACCATCCTATTCAGAGAAGCCTTCCCAGGCATCGCATAATTGTCGCTTACTATCTGATGTTCTGTTGTTGGCTGTTTATCGATCCATTTCCTGTATTGCTATGTACTGTATATGCATTATCCTACTTGTGAGTATGTATTTTCCCTGGATAATGATTAACCTTCCATTTTGAAGCCAAGCCCTCCCTTCAGTCCATCTGCCTTGGTCCAGGCCTCGGAGGTTGAGAGGAACTGCTGGACCTCTTACCCTTTCCCTCCACCACTCCCTTCTCCTTCTGTGTCATGTCTTTTTAGATTGTAAGCCTGAGGGCAGGGAACCGTCTAACTAAAAAGATTGTATGTACAGCGCTGTGTAAATTTACAGCGCTTCATAAATAAAGGTTAATAATAATAATAATAATAACCCTCCCAAAAAACCTCAGTTAGCAACATTGTTCATCAAGAGCGCTGAGCTGAGGCTATTCTGTTTCCAATCTTCATAAAAGAAAAACTAGAAGACTTTGTTCCATTTTTTTCCAATCACTGTGCACAACAAATAAGATGATTTATTGCATTTATATGCTCCCTTTCTCAGTGTGGGACCAAAAGTGGCTCACAAACAACAAAATAAAATTAGCTAAAAATAGACCAATAACATTAAAACACAATTTCAAAACAAAAATCAACAACAAACACTGGTACCAAATAATATGGCAAAACCAAACCTCTCAAAACTAGTGAGATGTCTGATTGGTGGTATACAATATGGGAGGAGGACATATCATAACAGCCTCTTTTTTGAGAATTATGTGCTTTGTACATAGAGATATGTTTTTCTGAGGGACTGAATGACCCACCTTCCAAGAGGAAAAACAGCATTGTCCTTAGCACTGCAACTGAATTTGTATGAAGAATGAATGCAACCATTCACCTATGTGGCAAAGGTAAGTGGGGTGCCAATACAGCAGGTGCTAAACAGAGAATTCATCAAAGGTATGGCATGTCAAGGTTTTAAGAGTTTTCATGGTCTGCTTAATTTGCCTCTGCTTTGAAACTTAATTAAGAAGCTGCTGTTGTTTTTAAAGCAAAAAGGTTTAATTGGAAAGGTTTATTCTGGCAGAAAATATGACCGAAAACTTAAAATAATGTACCACATATTGCTGGCTCTATAGGACCTGAGAAAGCAAGAGCCTTTAAACATACAGATACTTTTGATGACATTACGTAAAGAGGATTCAAGCACACTACAATGTAGTAACAAAACATTTCATTACAAAACACTTGTCACCACAGACTCAGTCTTTACCATGCAAACTGACAAAACAGTTAACCTAAAGAGACTTTCATCCATCATACATTTTGTCAATGGGGCAATCTTGGAATCTTTAGTGTTACGTAAGCTTAGAAACAATCTGACAGTTGTTCCTGATTAGTGAAGTGTAAATGCTTCAAACCAAGCCTGTCATATTATGGCTAAGGAGACAGAAAAGTGTCACATTCATAACCCAAACATCAGACTGAGCATGTCTGAAGTAGTTAACGGCAATTCTATGGTAAGAGACTGCAGACTGCATCCCAGAGGTCCATTGTTACTCTATTTGGAAGCAATGTGAAATTTCCTAGGAGAAAGTGACCAAGGTCAGGGCCTTGGAATAAGATGAAAGTCTTCACGAAGGGTAATCCAACCTACAGAAACATTTTATTTATAAGATAGAATCATAGAACGCTACAGTTGGAAGAGACCCCAAGGGCCATCCCATGCTTACTTTATCTTTTCTATCTAAATAAGATACAACAGATTATGACCAAACCAATGGGGCAAACGAAAAAGGAAAGAAATTTAAGACAGAAACAAAAAAGCAGCCTCATAATAACACACTACCTTCATTAGCAGAAAGCAGATAGATCTTGCCCTGTAGTGACTCACAAAGCCTGACTAACCAGCTATAAGGCCCAGCATGTCTCCCTACACTCTGCACCTCTCCAGGTGAAGGAAATTGCAAAAAATTAAATAAATGCATAAATCCTCTCCTATGATCATGGGAGAGATGACAGTCCTTCAGATACTCAGGTCCCAAAACTTTTAGGGTTTTCAGTTCAATTCAATTCACCTGAAACTTGATCTTGGCTTGGAAATATATCAAAAAGATATTGCAGTGGAAACAGAACAGAGGTAATATATCAAGACAAGGGGAAGACAAAGCTCCCCCATTCCCAGGGCCATGGGCATTACTATTATGCTGGAGAAGCCATTTAACATACCAACAGATATATCATAGGGATAACTGCGTTAGTCTGTTGGAGTTGTTTGATGTGGGCTCAACACTGCTACTGCACTGTATAGTGCCTCAGAAATGAATCTACTACTGTATATCTACTTTCAGCAGGGGAAGAGCTATATTAATAATAAGTGAAAGGCTTTCTACCACACACTCAAGCAAACAGAGGCTAATAAGATGGTAGGCAGCCAATCACATATTATAACCAACTCCATTGATGTTTTGTTGCTATTGTGTGCCTTCAAGTCATTGACAGATTATGGTGACCCTAAGACCAACCTATCACAGGGGTTACCTTGGGCTGAGAGTGTGTGACTCACCCAGTGGGTCTCCACAGCTGAGCAGGGACCTGAACCCTGATCTCCAGAGTTGCAGTTGAATGCTCACACCACTAAACCACGCTAGCTCATTACAAGACATTAATTCAATGCAAGCTACCTACCAATCTAGTCTCTGACAATGTAATGACAATGGATTATGTTTCAATATATCAATAAGTGCAGCACATTTTGACAAAATTACAAGTTTACAGTTTTAGAGGAAGGCATAGGAGATACAATTTCAATAAATATAGTTTTTCAAACTACTGTATAATAAGCTGTACAGTATTCGTCATTATTCCTGCAGCCACATAGCTATTTAAACTGCCCTAGCCTATGTTTCTGGTCATTTTAATTTCATGGCCAAATGTAAAACAGATTTCAATATATAAATTCAGGTTTTTTTGGCTATACATTTGGCATTCCATATTCTTTACATTAATATTTCTCATTTCATCAATATTTCACATAACTATCTAATGTGATGGTCTGCAAAAAAAAATCCTAATATACCATGGACCACAATTTGTGCCTGATTATCTACAACTGTTTCTTGCTATTCTGGAAATGTGCCACAGATTGGTAGCCATTAGTTCGTGGACCAGGACAAGGGCCTCTGAGTAGCACTATATTATACTATTTTGGCTATGTTGGATGATGCAGATTAGAGTTGCCGGTCAAAAAAATCTGGACATCCCACCCCTGTACCCAGCTTTATTGGTCCTCTAGCTGCTCAGATATATAGGCTATTATCATTTTAGTGAATTCTGACTCGCAAAAGCTAAAGCCACAACAAATACAATAATCTGTATTGGAACACAAGCCCCCTTATTGCTATTGCCAAAAATAACTATGAAAGTTACAAGCACACTGTAACAGGGTCTGGCACACACAAAACAAACAAGCTGACCCCTGAACATTTGTGGCTTATAGATCATTTGGCTGAGCAACCTATGACAAATTCCCCCTGCCTAGGAGGACCAGACTCAAAGAACATGGATCCAAGGTTTTTAACAGCTGCAAAGGAGAGGATTTTAGTGGGAGAAGCAGCTAAATGCTAGCTTACTCCGGCATGTCAGTTTGTACTTGCTAGTCAGTGTTGGGTCATTCTTTGCTGCAAGCTACCCTTGTATCTAATGCGAAAGACTCCTCTCTTCTCCATGACTCCCTCCTCATATAAGGGATCAACTGGCAAATGCCATTCCCCTGGAAGAAGGAGTAGGGGACCCAAGTGGGATAAACTGGGGAGTAATTGGGTATGTAGGGATAAGTAAGAGATATTTGAAGGGAGATTTGTAATCTCTTGAGCATGTTCCTGTGTCTAATCCAATGGGAGCAACTAGTTGACAACATGCAAAGATAGTTTAATTACAAGTCCACTTACACGTATTGTGTGCATCTGATTAAGTGGTTTGAGTGTTGGACTATGACTCTGGAGACCAGGGTCTGAGCCCCTGGTGAGCCAGGAACCCCACCAAGTCACCTTGGTCAAGTCACACGCTCTCAGCCTTAGAGAAAGGCAACGGCAAACCTCCTCTGAACAAATCTTGCCAAGAAAACCCTATGTAATTAAACCTAGTATTCTTTGCATGATGTCAACTATCTGGTCCCATTGGATTAGACCCACAAACGTGCTGAAGAGAGTATGAAGATGGATCTATGAAACCTCACTTCAAAAATCTCTTACGTATCCCAACAAAACCAATTATGTCCCAGTTCATCCGGCTTGGGTCCCCCACTCCGACTTCTTCCATATGAAGAGCCTGAGAGTCACCGTAAGTTGGAAACCACTTGAAGGCACACACCAAGCATAGTGTGAGTGTTAGCCTTTGTGGTACAAGGGGACCCTTTTGTGCCCAACGGATTACATGGTCAGGCCTTTGAAGAACATCTCCTGCTGTCTCACCAGGGGCGGTATCTGTTTTAGCTTTGGTATGATTTTTGATCAGTTTTGTAATGTTTTAATGTGGGGTTTTGAATTGGTTTTAAAACTTTTTGTAAACATTTTAAGTTTGTTGTGCTGGAAGCCGCTTTGGTTCCCATCCAGAAAGAAAGCTGGCATATCCGTAAAGTAAAATAAATAAATACATGAACAGCCAGTGAAGCGTAGGAGGCTGAGCATTGGACTACTGCTATGTTGGGTGAACAGACCATGTCCTCCTTTTTCAGGTCTTGTCCTCCATTTTGAGCCTTGCTAGGAAACGCAAGGCAAATCTTCAAAGGGGTTTCCCCCCTTAATCAAAGGAATGATCTGAATGGAGATTCAGTGGAGGTTTTGTTGCTGGTTAATTTCTTTTTACCATAAACCTTTGTCCTGTTCAGAGCCCTGAAGCCAAGAAGGCCTTTGAATGAAGGCAAGGCCATCAGGAGAAGTCAGCTGAGCGCATATTAAATACAGTCAATGTGACAGAGCTCTAAACAGACCATTTCAAATAAATGCATCTCCATCTCAGTGTTCCCAGCTCTCCTTTCGCCTCGTCCTCCTTTGCGGTTCATGGCATCCAGTCACCTGCTGCTAGAGGGCCTGGGAATGTGGGGGGCCTCCTTGCGGGCTATACTCCCTCCTTGAGCCCCAGATCCAAGCCCCGGCCCCTTCTGCCCCCCCAAATTCGCCCTCACCGCCATGGCTCCCTCCGCCGACAGCTGCTGCCTCCTTTCCCGCTGGACTCCCCTCCGCTCCACGCTGATAGTCCTCCCACAATGCCACAAAAGCTAAAATGGAAGCCGGCGGCGTCGCAAAGACCCGTGGGAAAGAGAGTTCGCGTGCCCATCCAGGCACACAGGGACGGCGCGTCCATGAACTACGACTCCCGACAGGCAAAGTGAGGCCCAATCGCCTGCCCGTTCCTGGAGCTGGGGAGCTGAATGCCACGACTGCTATTACGTACGACCACCGCCAGGACGGCGTGGTGTAGTGGCTTGAGCGTTGAAGCCGGCGTCGCCGCAAAGGCCCATGGGAAAGCGAGTTCGAACGCCCATCCAGGCACACAGGGACGGTGCGTATCTGAACTACGACTCCCGAGAGGCAAAGCGCGAGGCCCAATCGCCTACCTGTTCCTGGAGCTGAATGCCACGGCTGCTATTACGGAGGGTCACCGCTAGGGCGGCGTGGCGTAGTGGTTTGAGCGTTGGCCTAAAACGCTGGGGATGCAGGTTCGAATCCCGGCTGGGCCATTTAAACCCAGAGCGTTGACCTTTGGGCAAGTCAGACTCTCTCTGAAGAAACTTCCCAGGAATATGCTGGTGTGGAGCCGAAGGCTTTCATGGCCGGCACCCATAGTTCTTTGTGGGTTTTCCAGACTGTGTGCCCATGTTCTAGCAGAGTTTCTTCCTGACGTTTCTTCCTCAGAAGATGCCAGCCACGGATGCTGGCGAAACATCAGGAAGAAACCCTTCTAGAACATGGCCACAGAGCCCAAAAATACCACAAAGAACTATAATATGCTGGTGCTTCGGAAAACTACAAATCCCATGGTTCTGCAGGGGCCATAATGTATTGCTGTGACACCACTTTGACTTTCATGGCCCCTTCCTACAGAAATCCTGGGATGTGTAGTTTTCCGAGGCACCAGCATTCATTGGCAGAGAAGGCTAAAGACCTTGTAAAGCTGAGAAACCCAGAAGTCCATAGAATGACACTCCAGCACTTAAAAGTGGTGTCAAACCGCATTGTTTCTACAGTGTAGACACACCCTTTGTTACCTGCATGCATTCTGAATGCCTTCTTTAACCCTACATTTCCAGAACCAAAGCATGCGCTCATCAGTATATAGGCACCTGCTGCTGCTGCTGCTGCTGCTGCTTTTGGTCCTAAAGATCACAAGGCAGTGTGTTGTTTGTGTGAAGCAGTAAAGTGTGAGAGATGATGTCGAACCTTCTCCTTTTGGAAAGTGTATGCGCTGGCTGACCTTGTGCAAGTCACACGCTCTCAACCTCAGAAGAGACTTGTGAAGAATATCGGACCCTTGGAAAACTACAAATCCCAGGGCTCTTTCAAGGTTGCACAGGACGCACATGAGGCCATATAACTGAGCAAGCACCTTGTACTCCATCATACTTACATCAAATGCTAACAGCGAGAAACATTGGACATGAGAACAAACAGATTTTTCAAAAAGTATTTGCCATATATAAGAGTATGCCCACATAATGATACTTTCCCATACAGTTCCATCATAAGCACTGAAGGCAACTTTTCAACCTCAACTTGGTTTTCAAAAAGGAAACAGAAAATGGCTTCTGCGTCCTCCAGAGAAACACACTACCAAGTCAGTAATTCAATAGGATTTAATACTGCATGAGCCTGTGAGTTTTGTTGTTTGTACCACATGTAACACTGTGTAGTAAAAACAGGAGGGACACTTCTTGAAACATTTTGAGACATGATGATCCAGCCACAAAATTAAACAGACAGAAGTCCAACTGTTTTTGAGGGAAGCAGAAAGCATGGTGTAGTGGACTCAGTGTTGGCCTAGGACACTGGGAGACCAGGGTTCGAATCCCGGCTCACCCATGCAAACGCACTGAGTGACCATGGGCAAGTTACACACTCTCAGCCTCAGAGGAAGGCAAAGGCAAACCCCCTCTGAAGAAAGCTGCCAAGAAAATCCATGATAGGGTTGCCCTAGGGTTGCCATAAGTCGGGAAACAACAACAACAACGAAAGCATTATAACGCTGCCATGAATATCAACAGACCTGGTGTGTCCTGCAGGTCAGCTCCAGGTTTGAGAAGGATCACTCATCTGGTAGCAGACAGGCCATATTTCCTTGAGACAAAAATGGGACATTGGGATGGCAAAAACGGGATGAGGTTGTGTCACATTCCATATTCCTGAAACAGTAAGACGATAACAAAAGTTTTAATATATGAACATACGGAGCTAACAATTATTCTTCAGTGACAGAAATCAGACAAAAATTTAGGTAGACGCAAAGGGGGCCTGCGTTTCATCACAATCGTACCATGAATGTTTCTCCAACAAAGTAATCTTATGCAGCAAATCTCAGTTTTTCAACACCTCATAGTCCATGCCACAACTTTTTAAGGGGGGTGGACAACCACAATTTCAAACAGGGATCTTCAAACGATTTTCAAGACATAGCTTGGCATTTTTCTTGAAAACAGGACAAAATTGACAGAGAATCATGGAATCCTAGAGTTGGAAGAGGCCACAAGAGCCATCCAGTCCAACCCATTCTGCCATGCAGTAACTCACAATCAAAGCGCCCCTGTGGCATAAGGACATCCAGCCTCTGTTTAAAGACCTCCAAAGAAAGAGCCTCCCTCAATCTCCAAAGGAGTGTGTTCCACTGTGAAACAGCTGCTGCTGTCAGGAGGTTCCTCCTGAGATTTAGGTGGAATCTCTTTTCCTGTTGTTAGAATCCATTTATATTAACACAACGAAAGACTGGAAATATGAAAAAAGCACTGTCCTGTTTAAGATGATATGTATGGCTGGCCTAACTCTAACCTTAGCTGAAAGCTGCCAGTCTGTTTCTCTCCAAACCCCAGAGCACCTGAGGCATTCCTGTATCACTCAAGGGCATTGTAAGAAACAAAGAGCAGCTCACATATCCAAGACAGGGATCAGCAATGGTGGATCCTGCTATAACTCAGCACCGGTCATAGCTTGATGCCTGGCCTATGCCTGACTTTGGTAATCTCACGCTCTGGGATCACAATCCTGTTTACCCTCCTACCTGGGAACACAATGGGACTCATTTCTATCAACACATACCATGGTACAAATCCCACTGCAGAAATCATTTACTTTGAAATGGCTTTAACTGCCCTGGTTCAATGCTAGGTAATTCTGTGAACTGTAGTAAGCACTGGTGCCACAATAAACTGCCATTCCCAGGATTCCCTAGCACTGAGCCAGGGCAGTTAAAGACTGGATTATTTCTGTTTTGGATTCAGATTACGGTGTTCACTTTTATCCTGGGGTAGCTGTGTTGGCCATATAGCAAAATACAACGTCATCCAAAATCCACAAAGCAGTGAGACCTTCATTGGGCCAATCAAGACGCAAGATACACATGTTGCAAGCTTGCCAAGCTGCTTGCAACTTGTGTAATGGGCATTTTGTTGGCCCAATAAAGGTATCCCTGTTTTATGGATTTTGGATGATGCTATTTGATGTTATTGCAAAAACAGGACTGAGGGATACTCTGAATAAGAGGTACTCAGAGGTCGTTTTAGCAGTTCCCTTCTCTGAAATATGGTACAATGTTTGTTGGCAGTCTCCCATCCAACGAATGCCAGGTGCGGCAGAATGCATACGTTAATAAATGTGTTACTTTTCCATTATCAGATTGGATGGTCAAAGCCACGCTAAATGAAACCTGTAAAATTTAGAGAAGATGGCAAATATGTCTCGATCTGCTCAATTATATTTCTCTTCTTATTAAAAGAAACATCACATAAAATTAATTTATTTACTGATGTTAATTTAAATAATATTTCTGTGGCAATTCAAAGCCTAAAGAAATTATAATAGCACAGTTTTTTTTACAACAATGTGCCTTTCTTGTGTGTCCTTATCTGAATAGATACTTGCTCACATTGTCAGCTCACCTTTAGAGATGAGTAACAGTTACAGAGATGTATGCAGAGATCGTATAGCACATTTGAAGTTGTAGTATAAGCTGTATGTATGGATGTATAGTATAAATTGTAGCAAAAGAAGTTGTAGCATAAGCTTTCATAGACTAGGACTACTTCCTCAGATACATGGAATAAATCAGAGCTTGTGCTACAACTTATTTTGGGCCAAGTTCAGTCTCAAGGGTGTTACAAGATCCCTTTGCATACTGATATTCCAGAATGACATGGTTGTGCGTTCGAGTGGATGCATCTACACTGCAGAGTTAACGCAGTTTGTCGCCGCTTTAACTGCCATGGCTCAATGCTATGGAATTTCTGGGATTTATAGTTTTGTGAACTATTTAGCCTCCTCTGTCAGAGAGAGCTCTGGTGCCACAACAAACTGCAACCCCCAGAATCCAATAGCACTGAGCCATAGCAGTTAAAGCGGTGTCAAACTGGGCTATTTCTGCAGTGCGGACACAGCCACAGCCAGTCCCAAAGGCGCTCCCTGGCCCACGATGGCTGCATGAGGGAATGTTATTGCAGAAAGTACACTCTGCACATGCTTGGAAACACGGTGATCATTATTCCTTCCAATTTACAGGCAGTATTATTATTATTTGCACTGCAGATAGTCCAGTTTGCCCCCACTTTACTGGGGATTGTAGTATTCAAAGATATAGCCCTGTGAGTCTGTAGAATCAGTATGTAGAGAGCTCTTGCAGCACCTTTGAGACTCAATGAAAGAAAGAGATTGGCAGCAGGAGCTCTCCTAGACTTAAATCTACTTCCTCAGATACAGTTGGATACCAAAATAGTACTTAGTAATGTACATCCAAATGCAGTTGGATATAATAATAATGTAGAGAGATCTTGTAGCCCCTTTGAGACCAACTGAAAGAGATTGGCAGCATGAGCTCTGCTAGACCTAAACCTCCTTCCTCAGATGCAGTTGGGTACAAGAGCCGCAAAGGCATCCCTTTGCATATTGAGCAGCAGCAGCACCAGCAGCACCCTGCTTAATGCTTGGCGCAAAGAAGCCTCGCTTTACGTCCCTTTCCTTCCGCTGCCGCCAAGGCCACAAGGGTTCCACGCATGACGGCTCAACCGAACTTGCGGCGGCGGCGGCGGCAGGGGCACCCGCCTTCTCCTCAGCGGCTTTTGATTGGCTGCCCGGGCCGAGGCGCCCGAGGTTGCCATTGGCTGCTGGGTGAGACCGGGCCGCCAGCGTGTTCGGTTGCGCCGTGGGTGATCTAGTTCCTGGTCTCCCTCCTCGTAGGCCCTGGGCGCTGCTGGGAGAGGGTCTCCCGGAAGAGGGCGAGCGAGTGAGAGCGAGTGCTGGGGCCAGGGGCCATGTTGCCCCCGGAGTAGGCGCTCCTCCTGCAGCACCCGCGACGCCGCCTCCTCCCTCGCCATGATCATAGAGAACGTGGAGGCGCTCAAGTCCTGGCTGGCCAAGTTGCTGGAGCCAATGTGAGCAGCCCTGGGTTGGGGGCAGGCTTTGAGGGGAAGAATGCACCCGGGGGCTGGGCGTTGGGGGTGCTCTCGTATGAGGGGGTCTCTGAGTCCCTCGGTGGAGGGGGCTCCTAAGGAGTGGGGGGTTGGCTCCAGTGGGAGCGAAGGGGGTCCTTGGGGGGCTGTGTGTGTGTGTGTGGGGGGGTAATATTGTGGAGGGGGTTGGGGGGTCTCTGTGGGGCGAGTTCCTCATTTGAGGGGCTCCTGGGGAAGGGGGGTGCTTAGTTCCTGGGGAGGGTTTTATGGGGGAAGGCTGGAAGGGGGTATTTGGGGGTGTTTGGAGGACAGGGGTATCTGGGGTGCCATGGGGCGTGTGAGAGGCACTTGGGGTATGTGGAGGGGGTGTTTGGGGGGCAGGGTGGAGGAGGTTACTTTGGAGGTGAGATGGATTTGAGGGGGTTTTAGGGGACCCTGGTGCCATGAGGCAGGCTGTGGCTGTATAAGAGGGAGACCCCCCCCCTTCTGCCCAACCAGGCTACTGTCGTTGTGGGCCTCCCAAGTCCTTTCCCAAGCTGTTGTGGGGTTTTCTTCTTGGCCAGGTTTGTTCAGAGGGGTTGGCCTTCCTTTGAGGCTGAGAGTGTGACTCACCTAAGGTCACCTGGTGCCTTTCCATGGCCCAGCTGGGGTTCGAACCCTGGTCTCCAGTCGTAGCCCTACTGAGCAAGCGCTGTGCTTCCCTCTCTAAAAAGCAAGACTGGAGGTGGCAACTACTGCAGGAAGAGAAACATTGTATTATTAATAATGATAATAACAACAATAGATGCAAAAGCATAATAATAATAATAATAATAATAATAATAATAATACAAACATATCTTATGTACTCAACTATAAGTCAATCTTGTATATAAGTTGAGGACAAGTTTTGGGGCCAAAATTATGGATTTTGATATGACCCATGGATAAGTCTAGTGTAAAACTTGTAATGGCTGAGGAAGGAAGGAGCTCCTGAGAGACACGTGAGAACAGAGGACCTGTCTATGTAGTTGGAGGCCCCGTCCTTGCTCTCACTCCTTCTCTGTGTCCCTTCTTTCTCATTGGGTGCTTTATCCTAGGTCTATACACACAGCAACAGCAACAGTCTGATGACCCATGGCTTAATGGTACATGTGGTGCACTGTTTGGTGCATTGTTTGACCAGGAGTGCCAGTCCTCACAGCTGCTGCAATGGAATGAAATATAAATAATTAAAATAATAAAATAATTTTTTTATTTCTATCCCGCTTTTTGCCAGGCAATCAAAGCGGCGTACAACAGGTTAAAATACATCCGTATATACATAATGCCCCCCTCTTAAAACAAGATTAAACAATGTAAGATTAAAAACTACATATTAAAACCGACTATGCTAAATAAAAATCATCATGATCAGAGTTCACTGGATGGGAAGTCTTATTCGTGGCTGAGCATTTTATTCTGGGAAGGCCTGCTGGAAGAGATCCGTCTTAATGGCCTTTTTAAAGCTCTCTAGATTGGTAATTTGACAGATCTCTTCCAGCAGACCATTCCATAAATTGGGAGCGGCTGCAGAGAATGTCCTCTGGGAGGTCGCCGTCAACCTGGCCTTTAAGGGCTATAATAAGTTCCTCCCAGAGGACCTGAGTGTACGGGATAGATTATATGGAAGCAGGTGATCCCTTAGATAGGTTGGGCCCAAGCCATGTAGGGCTTTAAAGGTGATAACCAACACCTTGTACTGTGCCCGGAAACTGATAGGCAGCCAGTGGAGTAACTTCAATATTGGTGTTATATGGTCACTCCTGGCTGTTCCTGTGACCAAGCTGGCTGCCATATTCTGTACCAACTGGAGTTTCCGAACTAGGCACAAGGATAGCCCCATGTAGAGAGCATTGCAAAAATCAAGTCCTGAGGTTACCAGCGCATGTACTACAGTTTCGAGGTCACCCTGTTCCAGGAAAGGGCACAGCTGGCGTATCAGCCGAAGCTGATAACAGGCGCTCTTGACCGTCGCATTCACCTGATTCCTCATCTGAAGCGACGGGTCAAGAAGCACCCCCAGACTGCGAACACAGTCCTTCGAGGAGAGCGTGAGCCCCTCTAGGACTGGAGGTTGCAGCCCAATCCCTGGTTTGGGGGCCCCTACCATAAGTATCTCCGTTTTGTCTGGATTCAACTTGAGCTTGTTTTCCCTCATCCAAT